>NW_027507788.1:218795027-218797527 GCF_037356315.1 Lithobates pipiens
CAGCATGATCCCTCCTGATGCTCCATCCAACAGGACGAGATTGAAGGGCATCCGGATAGTCGCCTTGCAGAGGTCATCATCATCATCATCATCATGCACAAGGAGAGGATGCAGAAGAGTTCTTGAGTAATGAGCATGTCCAAGCCTCTTCGTTGTGTTCTTCACCCTCAGAAAGGTAACCCATGACGTGGTCCTGCATGAGTTTCTCCTCAATGTAGACAATTTGCTTTTTCCCCTTTTACATGCATTTTCTGGAGACTTGGTTTTTGCAGACATGCTACACGGACCTCTACCACCAATCGCGAAGCTGTAGGAGACAACGGGACAGAAGGGATCTGCCAGCCAGCGAGGTCCGTCCCCTCACCAGCCCCGGGATGGAGTATTTGTTCAAAAGAAGGAGAGTCCTGAAAACTTTCATCACTTTGTCTTTGCTGTTTGCCACGCTGGTGACCATTCATAAACTGAAACTGGTGGAGGAAGGGGCAAAGGGCAGCCTGGCATTTCACTCCAGGATCATGCATGAGTGGCTACAGCCAGACAATGGCTCCTCCAAGAGGATTGGAGATGGGATGGGCAGTTCTAGAACTCCGGGACCCGTGGACTTGCCACCACCGAGGTGGGACATTAACGAAAGCAAATGCCCTGAAAATACGGCTTTAAGGAGGCAACCGTGGTTCAAGCACGTGGACCCAAGATTCCACCAGTTCATCCTCCACAGGCATTGCAGATACTTCCCACTGCTGCTTAACCACCCCGAAAAATGCCAAGGAGATATCCATCTACTCATAGTGGTCAAGTCCATCATTGAGCAACACGACCGACGGGAAGCTGTGAGAAGGACCTGGGGCAAGGAGAAGGAGGTTGACGGGAAGAAAATTAGGACTCTCTTCCTCTTAGGGACCACATCTACAGGGAAAGACCACTGGAACCTCCAGAGACTTATTGAGCAGGAGGACCAAATTTACGGAGACATCCTTCAGTGGGATTTCATGGACACCTTCTTCAACTTGACTCTTAAAGAAGTCAACTTCCTAAAGTGGTTCCACATCTACTGCCCCAGCGTGGAGTTTATTTTCAAAGGCGACGACGACATTTTTGTGAACACCGAAAACGTTTTGGATTTCTTGGCCTTCAAGAAGGACGGCCCTTTGTTGCCTAGCTTGTTTGTTGGGGATATTATTTCCCGAGCGGTTCCCATTAGGAACAAGCAAAGCAAATACTTTATCCCCAAAGAGCTGTACGACAAACCCTACCCAGTGTATGCCGGGGGTGGGGGCTTCCTAATGGCTTCTCCTTTAGCCAGAAGACTCTTTGTAGCCTCTGAGGGCATACAGTTGTTCCCCATTGACGACGTGTTTCTGGGACTGTGCCTAAAGTCACTAGGAGTGGAGCCCAAGTTACATCCGGGCTTTAGGACATTTGGAATTAGTAAAAAAAAATCTAGCGCCATGAATAAGGACCCTTGTTTCTACAAGAGCTTGTTGGTGGTCCACAAGCTGAGCGCGCAGGATCTTCTCAAAATGTGGGAGGTTGTCCACCACGAAAAAATCAACTGTGGTAAAAAGGTTCATATTAACTAATAATCCAAAAAAATAAAATAAAAAATATGGTGCAGGTAAAATCCAGAGACTTTGTATTCTATATTATATTAACGTTCTTCTAAATTAAGATTAAAACATAATTTGTTTTATTTTGTTGTGTTCTGGGTGAATCTCAATTATTTATTATTTTTGGCTTTTGTTTTCTATTCTTTTATTATTATTATTATTATTATTATTATTATTATTATTCAGGATTTATATAATTTTTTTTTTTCAATATTGAAAGCAGATCTTATATCAGTATTTATTGTCCTAAATAGGAATTAGTCATTTCAGGGCACTTAAAGTGCTAAAGCACTGAATATTAAAAAAAAAAAAAATGGTTAGTGCTACTTTTTTTTTTTTTTTTATCTTTTGTTGCATCTCAATGCTGTTGATCTCCTGCGGCTTCTTTGCAGCCACTTCCTGTCTACCTGTGCTCCATGACATGGCTTTTCTCAGGGTGGGTTTCCCGATCATAGGCGTGCACCCAAGGTGTGCCTGGGCACACCCTAATCACGCTGTGGTGCGCAGATTGCCCTTACTGCTTTGGCTGCAGAGAAAGGGACTGGGAAATCTCCGTCCTCAGTCCCTTTCTCCATCTCAAAAGCGAGGCTGTTCAGACCCCTGATATTACACCAAAGTCCCCCAATAGGGATCCCAATAAAAAAAAAAAATAATAATAATAAAATAATAAATAATAATAATAAATTATTGTAAAAGAATAAAACAATTGTAAAAAAGTTATAATAATAATAAAAAAATAAAAATAAACTACTGACACCAATCCATTCCTTACTGACACCATCCACTGCTCTACTGCCATATCAATAATGTTTGCCTGGAGTTCCCCTTTAACTTGATGATTTATATCTATTTCTATAGTCAACTGCTCCCCCCACATCGTGAATGTGTGTGTG
>NW_027507788.1:218800027-218825027 GCF_037356315.1 Lithobates pipiens
CGCTTTTTTTTAACGCTAAAGCCCCTGAAAAATGCCCCAGTGTGAAAGGGGTCTTACACACACATGAACTTTAACGGCATCCCAGTCTTAGTCCGTAGGGTACAATATTGAGTTGGCCCGCACTTTGCAGCTCTAACAGCTTCAACTCTTCTGGGAAGGCCATCCACAAGGTTTAGGAGGGTGTCTATGGGAATGTTTGACCATTCTTCCAGAAGAGCATTTGTAAGGTCAGGCACTGTAAAGACAAGAGAAAGAGGCGCCTCTGGGTGTAGACTGTAAAATTCTTGTTTAATGCACATGTGGTTAAAAACACTCCCATTATATAGTAAGTTAACAGGCAATGTATAGATTCCAAACCGGAGGGAGAACCTCAATATGTCATCTGTATCCCTTGCGCTGGGGAGTCCTATCGGCGTGTGTCCGCTCCTGGGCCATCAAATGCAGCCACTGTTCCCCTCAATTGCCACCACTGTGCCATCAAATGCAGCCACTGTGCCCCATAAAATGCAGCCATTGTGTCCATCAATTGCCATCACTGTGCCATCAAATGCAGCCACTGTTCCCCTCAATTGCCATCACTGTGCCATCAAATGCAGCCACTGTGCCCCATAAAATGCAGCCATTGTGCCCATCAATTGCCACCACTGTGCCCCATAAAATGCAGCCATTGTGCCCATCAATTGCCACCACTGTGCCCCATAAAATGCAGCCATTGTGTCTATCAATTGCCACCACTGTGCCATCAAATGCAGCCACTGTGCCCCTCAATTGCCACCACTGTACCATCAAATGCAGCCACTGTGCCCCATAAAATGCAGCCATTGTGTCCATCAATTGCCACCACTGTGCCATCAAATGCAGCCACTGTGCCCCTCAATTGCCACCACTGTACCATCAAATGCAGCCACTGTGCCCCATAAAATGCCGCCATTGTGTCCATCAATTGCCGACACTGTGCCCATCAATTGCTACCACTGTGCCCCAAATGCTGCCAGTGTGCCCCCCCCTCCGGCCTGCCATCTGCACTTACCTGTCTCAGTGGGACAGCTCCTAGATGCCTTCTCCTGTCTTCTCTACCCGTCCTCTGCTATGATTGGACGCCCAGCGTCCAATCACAGCGCCTGTCGTTTCAGCCAATCGGGTGACAGGTAAGAGATCTGAGCACCTGATTGGCGAAGAGGTTTAGTGTTAGGAAAGCGAATATTCATTCGCTTTTTTAACACAGCTGGGTGACCCGCGAGCGCCCAGCATGGCGCTCGCAGGTCATCTTTTGTTTTGACACCTATTAGAGCCTATGGCTCTAATCAGGTGCTTCAAAAACACCCCCCGCCACTGTAATTCAGGCGCCCTGCATCCGAAAAGGGGGCCGGGCCCCTGAATAGGGGGTGGCAGCGGCGGCAATAATGCACGGGCGGCCACTGTGTTCCATAGTATATCTAATGCCTTGGACCCTTCTCCTGACCGATATCTTCTAACAATGAGATCCCTCTGATGATTTGGAAGCTCTCTGAGGACAATGGCTTTTGCTGTAAGATGCGACTAAGAAAATGTCAGGAAAGACCTACTAGAACAGCTGAACTTAATCTGGGGTTAATCAGAGGCACTGTAAATGATGGCCGGGGTGTACTGACTTTTATTTAACATGAGTTTGAATGTGATTGCTTAATTCTGAACACAGCGACACCCCCAGATAAAAGTGGGTGTGCACACTTATGTGACCACGTTATTTCATTTTTACTTCCCTTCACCTAAAAGATTTTGGTTTGTTGTTCCCCTGAGTTGTACAGTTTATAGGTCACATCAAAGGTGGAAAAAGTTCTGAAATGATTATTCTTTGTCTCATTTTTTTTACATCACAGAAATCCAACATTTTACCAACAGGGGTATGTAGAGTTTTTATATCCACTGTAAGTTGTACCTGTTTCTCTGGAGACATCTTTCCTCTACATCCATTCAAAGGGCAGAATTTACACATGATCTCTCAGCTCCAGTGACGGCCTGTAATGCAGGGCGCCGCCCCCATAATCCACGCGCCTGACCCCTAATCTACATGCAGGGCGCTGGACTCGTGGATTCCAATTTTTTTTTTTTCAGAAGCACATGATTAGAGCCTGAGGCTCTAATTGGCTTCAAAAAAAATGGATGGGCTTGGGGCGCCGAGCACTGTGCCCTGAGCCCACCCAGCTGCGTGACAATAGCGAATATTCGCAATTGTCTTCCAAATTCTCCCCCCGATCAATCAGGAAGCGGGTCCCGAGAGCCGTCACCTGATTGGCCGAGAGGAGAAGCAATCCTATAAGCTGCGGAGGAGGAGGAATGATGAGACGCAGGGGAAACCACCATGAAGCACCAGGAGGAGACAGCCGGAGAAAGCGCTGCTGCCACCTAGAATGGGGTAAGTGCAAGGCTTGTGACTAACCGGGGGAGAGGGGGGTTGGGGTGTCTGTGACCTGACTGGGTGATATCAGCGTCCCCTAAAAAAAATATATACTACCAGACAACAACACTGCTCAGCTCTGAAAAAAAGGGGGAAGGAGAGCTGATGTTACATTAGTTAGAAGAGCTCTGAGAGCTGATTGGGGGGGGGGGGGGGAGGGGGGTACACCCCTTTACACAGGAACAGAGCTGAGGCTGTCAATCACAGAAGGTGTGCTAGAGATCCCTCCCATGTCACCATTTATCTCTTGGTGTCAGAAAAAATTTCCAGAAGTGACTCGTGCCGATAGCTGCGGAAGGGGGCAGCAGACAGAAATGACACTTGGTGCTCTGGACTGGGACAAGTACACACTATAGAGGGATGTGCTTTGTTCAGATTTCATGTGCGAGGTTTACATTCACTTTAAGTTGCACTTATATTCTAAGGATTCCCCAAGAAACCTCCTTTGTTCAGGTTTTATATACAAATCCAGTCCATAAATATAAGCGCTGAGGAAGAGGGACCGATGAGCTCCTGGAAAGTGTCCGCCTATTTATCGAGACGATTGTTGGGATTAATAGAATAATGTGAAAAGTTTGCTTTTATACTGCATTTTCTTTGATACATTATTCCTTGCTAAACAAACAAAAAAAAAAAAAATGTTGAAATAAAAAAAAAAAAAAAACCCTTTTCAATATTTTTTTTTTTTATTATTAAAAATGTTTTATTTTGTTTAGCAATAAATAAAGTATCGCAGAGCATGCAGTATAAAAGGCTAATTTTTGCACATTATTCTATTAATATATCATTGAAGTGTCTGTAATATCTGTGTTCTGCAACAAAAAAAAAAAACAAAAAAAAAAAACACCTATTGATCCTGCCAGAAATCCAGGACTGTCCTGTGCACTCTGCAGTCTCAGGCACATACAAGCTCTGCCTGAGTTTTCCCCACTACAGAACCCCTCCAAGTCTATGTTATGGGGAAGATTAAAGAGGAGGTGCTCTGTAGTTCTACAATGCTTCCTGTTTGCGGGTGATAAAGTAATGACAGCGAGCGAATGTTGTCACCCTATGACAGGCAATGCCGGATCACTAGACACGCACGGCTCTTTTCGTTCCGAAAATTAATAATTAAGACCAATTTTTCATCATTCGGATATATAAATCAAAGACCTGCGTGTGTTATTAGAGTAATATTTGGAAATAAATAATGCTGTTTTTTGTTAAGCTAAAGGTGATTGAACCACTTCAGCCCCGGACCAAATTGCAGTCAAAGGACCAGGCCCCTTTTTTGCGATTCGGCGCTGCGTCGCTTTAACTGACAATTGCGCGGTCGTGCAACGTGGCTCCCAAACAAAATTGACGTCCTTTTTTTCCCATAATTAGACCTTTCTTTTGGTGGTATTTGATCACCTCTGCGGTTTTTATTTTTTGTGCTATAAACAAAAATAGAGCGACAATTTTGAAAAAAATGCAATATTTTTTACTTTTTGTTGTAATAAATATCTCTAAAAATATATAAAAAAACATTTTTTTTCCCTCAGTTTAGGCCGATATGTATTCTTCTACATATTTTTGGTAAAAAAAAAAAAAAAAAAAGGAATTAGCGATTATTGATTTGTTTGCGCAAAAGTTATAGCGTTTACAAAATAGGGGATAGTTTTATAGCATTTTTATTATTGTTTTTTTTTTTTACTAGTAATGGCGACGACCAATGATTTTTATTGTGACTGCGACATTATGGCGGACACATCGGACATTTTTGACACATTTTTGGGACCATTGTCATTTATACAGCAATCAGTGCTATTTAAATGCAGTGATTCCTGTGTAAGTGATACTGGCAGTGAAGGAGTTAACCACAAGGGGGCGGGGAGGGGTTATGTATGACGTTATGTGTTTTTTTTTTATTGTTGGGGGCGTGGCCTGGCATGTGACGTCACTGATCGTCTTTTTCTATAACAGGGAAGAGACGATCGGTGACAGGCACACAGGGAATCACGGGGAGAGGTTTGTTTACACAGACCTCTCCTCGTTCTTCAGCTCTGTGACCCGATCGCGGGACACCAGCGGCGATCGGGTCCGCTGGTCCCGCGGTCACGGAGCACAGGACCGGGTCGGGAGCGCGCCGCTGGGCACTTAAAAAGCAGCATACCGGTACGTGCTTGTGCCCAGCCGTGCCATTCTGCCGATGTATATCGCTGTGAGGCGGTCCTTAAGCGGTTAAAGAATCATTGTAATCATTTGATGAAGATTTTTCTTGTTTCTTCACTTTGCCACATTCGAATGGGAAAAAAAAAAAATAATACAAAAATTTAAATTCAAAGGATTCAAAATGTATCAATTCGAAGGTTTCGAATGGAAAAAATAAATAAATAAAACAAATTGGTAACATTGGAAGAAAATTTGAAAAAGACATAAAACGAATGCTGAATACTAATTGAACGAACCAATCGAATTTAACTAAATTAAATAACTAGAATAACGATGTGAAACACAACAAATTTTTTATTTTATTTTTTTTGTCACGAACATGTCTAAGGATCACAGTGTGGAAATAAATTATGTTTTTTCTTAGGTTTGGATACTTTTTTTTATTTTTTTTATTTTTTTTTAGGGGTGTATTGTTGCCGCCCGCCCTATAGGCAAACGACGGCGGCAAAGTGGTTTCAAAATCCTGACTGGACGTCATATGACATCCTCAGGATTTTTAGCCGCAGCGATCGTTTTTGCGGGGTGTCAGTCTGACACACCCCGCAACTACGATCTCAGTAAAGAGTCTCTGACAGAGACTCTTTACCACGTGATCAGCCGCGTCCAATCACAGCTGATCACAGTATAAATAGGAAGAGCCGTTGATCGGCTTTTCCTCACTCGCGTCTGTCAGACGCGAGTAGAGGAGAGCCGATCGGCTGCTCCTCTGACAGGGGGAGTCTGTGCTGATTTTTTCCCAAGGATGCCCACACTGAACCACCAGGGATGCCACCAGGGATGCCCAGCACCAAGTATGCCACCCTAGACCACCAGGGATGCCAGTCAGTGCCCACAATGGGCATCACTGATTGGCATGCATTATTGTTTGGCACTGATTGGCATCCATCAGTACAAAACAATACAATGCCGCCCATCAGTGCCCACCCGTGCCACCTATCAGTGCCCATCCGTGCTGCCTATCAGTACCCATCTGTGCCGCCTATCCATGCCCATTCATGCCGCCTATCCATGCCAATCCGTGCCAGCTATCATTACCAATTTGTGCCACCTATCAGTGCCGCCTATCAGTGCCACCTATCAGTGCCCATCAATGCCACCTCATCAGTGCCGCCTTATCAGTGCCCGTCAGTGCAGCCCCATCAGTGCCCATCAGTGAAGGAGAACCGTACTTATGTACAAAGTTTTGAAACTGAAACAAAAAAAAACATTTTTTTTCAAAATTTTCGGTCTTTTTTTATTTGTTTAGCAAAAACCGTAGAGGTGATAAAATACCACCAAAAGAAAGCTCTATTTGTGGGGGAAAAAAAATGATAAAAATTTCATTTGGGTACAGTGTAGCATGACCGCGCAATTGTCATTCAAATTGCGACAGCGCTGAAAGCTCAAAATTGGTCTGGGCAGGAAGGTGGTTAAAAAAAAAAAAAAAGACAGCAGTTCATCAATCAGAATGTAACTGGAGAAAATACTGCATTACGGCCACTAGGATTTACATGTGGGACGCCGAGCGGACGGTCCGGTGGTGTTTCTCTCCCTACTCTGCAATACAGCTCCCACCACTCCCTGTGGGTTTGGTATATATAACCCATTCTCACCTACACCATTACTGCAGGACCTGGCGCTCTTTGCCCGCCCCAGTGTTTCCTTCAGTCACGCCCAGCAACAAAAAAAAAAAACCCTCTTTCTTATAGGGGGTAATCAAGGGGAGGTCCATGCAGGATCTTTTTGCCCACAGGCAGTAATAATAATATTAAAATTAGAACAAAATAAAGAAAAAAAAAACATATATCCTAATACTACGTTAATTACCTTCTTTCATGGGAGCCTCGGATCCTGGGAAGCCACGCATTCTCTCTGATCAGTCCTGCTGTTTTTAATCCAAAATTCTGTTATACTCACACGAAACTCTATCTGATTATAATTATACTTTATCTCCAGCCCTGAAGAAGGAGATCGCATTAGCTCTGAAACGCGTAGGGTGATCAATTCTGTAGCTGATCATACCTTGTATAGGTGATTTGCTTCATTGTATTGTATAATCTGTTTTGGTACGTATAAATTATTTTTATATGGTTTTATATCAATTTAAAGAATAAATAAAATTGTTCTTACTCTATCTTATTGTTGTACGTGCCTCAAAAGTCCACCCCCAGGGGTCCTTCTGTTTTTTGTAGCATTACGGCCACTAGGAGGGGGGGGGGGGGGGGGGACAGACTATCCTATTAAATCAGTATACTCCTCAGCTCCATCTAGTGGACATAATGCGGTATTTTACCCATTCACACATTTCAATTAGCCTGAGAACATTCTATTTTGCGCCATTTGCACACAATAAATCAACAGGCAGTTTCAATATTTAAAGGTTAACTCCTGATGTTTAAGTCATCCTAAAAACATATTTTTTTTTGTGTGCATTGGTAAAAATTATTTTACCAATGCATGCAAAAAGAAAAAAAAAAACATTTTTACCAATGCACACAAAAAATAATATTTTTTTACCAATGCACACAAAAAATAATAATTTTTACCAATGCACACACAAAAAAAAAAAAATAGTAAATGTTAACAATGCTCACTAAAAAAAAAAAAAAAAAAAAAAAAGCTTTACCAAGGTACACAAAAAAATTATAATTTTACCAATGCTCACAAAAAATATATTTTTTTTGTGTGCATTGGTAAAATTATATATTTTTTATGTGCATTGGTATTTTTTTTTTTTTGTGAGCATTGTAAAAAAAATTGTTTTGTAAACATTGTTAAAATTCTTTTATTTTATTTCTTTTATTTTTTTAGGAGGGTTTAAGCATTAGGAGATCCTTTTTATATATTTTTTTGGGTTTGATCGATCACACACTTTGGGAGGAGCATCAAATGGGGGAGATGTTTCACAAGCCTTAGTCTATTAAATACGTAAATATATATATTTTTTTAACACAGTAGAGGGTTGCTTATTTGAGGGAGGTGTACTATAGATCGTAGTACTGCTGGGGACTCGTTTGCTTCATCATAATTGGTGACAGTACCATACCGGCCGTAATTTCATTTTTATTTATTTTTCACACATCCTAGGAGGAATATTGAATGGGGAAGGTGTTTTTTTTAGTTTTGGTTCAGCATTTTCTTCCATATTTAAACATTAGGGTCACCCCTAAACATTGGGTGCACTATAACGGAAAATTGTATACTTACCTTTCTGTAATTTCCTTTCTTGGTACATATTCATGGCAGGTTGCGCACCCCCCCCCCCCCCCCCAATGTATGCCGCCATGATGCGCCAGGAAATACCAGTTTATTGTCTGAGACATTATAGTTTTCTTTTGGCAGCACCATACCCACCACCATTTCATTCAGAAGTGATTTTTTAAAATCTACAAAAAAGAGGGGATTTGGCAGAGCTTGGACAAGCACTTTCAGATGGAGGGGGAGGCACTGCAACAGCATCCCCCCTCCACCCCCCCCCCCCCCCCCCCTGCTGGGCGGTATAGACTTGTCCAAGGCGCAAAGTCTAAGCACCAGAACTCCTGATGGCTGAGATGACTTTCGTTGCGTGGTGGTACCAGGTCACGGCCTTCAGGATTGGTCCACCAATGAGTGAGTGGGCACAAAGAGGGTGCAATGTGGAGACCAGGGAGTAACTAGAGAATGGCGAGGTCCAGGCAGAGGCTGGCGATGGGTAAGTCAGCAGAGGAGGTCAGGTTCAGTGGAGATACGGAGCAGGCGGTAGGCAAGAGAGGAGTCAAGTCAACCTGGGACAGCAGCAAGACAGGCGGTTGGGAGTGTAGTAAATCATTTTTACACAAAGCAGGATAGCCGGTGCTGGTGTTCTGTCAAAAAGTGTCCGGCCATCAGATAGTGTCCGCCACGTACTGAGCAGGCGCAGTACGGAGGAGAAGGAGACTCCGAAAGTCTCCCAAGAAGGAGAAGAGTCCAGGTGCAAGCCCCACCCATCCAAGTGGACATACGGTAGCACATAGTAACAGGGCCGCTCGCCCTGCTATTTTTATTCTATGTCCACTTGGATGGCGGGGCTTGAACCTGGACTCACAGCGCAGGCGACGTTCATCTTCGGAGTCTCCATGTCCTCCATACTGTGCAAGAGCAATACAGGGCGGACACTATCCCACGGGGACACTATTCGACACATCACCGGCAAGAAGGCATAGGACACACCCAAGGTTGTTCCAAGGAGCCCTGGAGGTCCTGGCAGTGATTCTATGAACACCATTGGAAGTACTACCGTAGCAGGAAGTCTGAAAGTCCTGGTGGACCTGGGAACCCTGTAAATGCAGGGCAGTGATGGTGGGTGCAGAAACACGCTGCCATCAAGTATGGGACTTGTAGGAGCTGTACATGAACTACACCTGGAGATCCAACGTTCTGAAGGCACCATGCTGATCTTCTGGCCTTGGAACAAGCCAAGGTGAATGAGCTTGACTTCACTTTCTGCATACTTGTACCGGGTCAAAGACGGATGAAGACCAAAGGCCAGGCAACTAGCAGTTTTAGAAGGAGGTCACCAATGGCAGCCTCCATATTTCCCAGCGACCTTTAAATGCGTCAGCACGGAAAAAGACTCCTGCTGCTTGGTGGAGTTAATCATTTGCCATACAGCTGAATGCAATCGGTGATATCAGTGATGTTGGCAGAGGGATCCCTAGAGGAACCATTCTCTCTGGAGCCGTCAGCCAGAACAAAGCAGACAGGACTTGACTGATAACATTGTCTTTAATGATGTGAAAGAAAAAACTACAATTAAAAGTTATCCAATGTGTAATTCTGCTGACACGTTATTGTTCTCCAACGTCGGACGTAGCCGGGATTTTGCTCACGTCCTAACTTGTATTGGAAATACATTCACCGTCATTGTGTCACACCAGTTAGATGAATAAAAATATCACCACTAGTGATGGACGAACTTCCGACGGGACGTTTCGCGAACGCGGACCGTGAACGGGGCCGACCGTTCGCGAAACCGAACGTTCGCGGCGGGCCCCATTGACTTCAATGGGAGGCGAACGTTTCAAACCTTTAGGTCGAATTTGCAGCCACAGGATAATTATTAGCTGGGCAAACATAGTCCCACCACATGGCCAATTACATAATACATGTATGAGGTGAATTTGGGATCGATAACTACAAGCATTCTTTTTTTTATATGGAAAATTGTTCTGACAATTCAGGACTGTGGAGCGCATGAAGGCAATGGAGGAGAGGGAAGGTCAGGGACCAGGGTAGGCAGAGAAGAGGGTGCAGGAGATGATCACCAGCAGCGTGACATACAGCAATGACACATGCACCGTGATAGAGGGCACTGACATCAGCAGCGTGACATACAGCAATGACACATGCACCGTGATAGAGGGCACTGACATCAGCAGCGTGACATAAAGCATTAACACCAGCACCGTGACATACAGCATTGACAGCAACACCGTGATAGAGAGCACTGACATCAGAAGCGTGACATACAGCACTGACATCAGCACCGTGATATACAGCACTGACAGCAGCACCGTGACAGAGAGCACTGACATCAGAAGCGTGACATTAAGCACTCACACCAGCACCGTGATATACAGCACTGACAGCAGCACCGTAAGCAGCCCCAGGAGGAAGTCAGCACAGCGATGGTGTGATCCCCTCATAATAAGAACCCCCAGGTGAAAATCAGCACAGCACAGGGTTGGTGTGATCCCCTCATAATAAGAACCCCCAGGAGGAAGTCAGCACAGCACAGGGATGGTGTGATGCCCTCATAATAAGAACCCCCAGGAGGAAGTCAGCACAGCACAGGGATGGTGTGATGCCCTCATAATAAGAACCCCCAGGAGGAAGTCAGCACAGCACAGGGATGGTGTGATGCCCTCATAATAAGAACCCCCAGGAGGAAGTCAGCACAGCACAGGGATGGTGTGATGCCCTCATAATAAGAACCCCCAGGAGGAAGTCAGCACAGCACAGGGATGGTGTGATCCCCTCATAAGCAGCCCCAGTAGAAATATGACACCGCTCAACCTCTTCAAAGAGGAGGGTAGGGGCATATAGTACGGTGTGCTTTTTTGGGACAAGGAAGTGAGCCAAATGAAGAAAGAAGGTCTGTGTGCTTGATTAAAAAAAATTGTTTATAGACATATACATGGTCTACTGGTCACATGTGTTGAATTCCTCCGAGATCCATGCCTCATTCATTTTTAGAAATGTGAGGTAGTTAACACTGTCGTGAGCTAGGCGAGTACGCTTATCGGTCACGATCCCCCCTGCTGCGCTGAACGTCTTTTCGGACAGGACACTGGATGAGGGACAAGCCAACAGTTCGATTGCAAATTGGGCATGCTCTGGCCAGAGGTCAAGCCTGCCCACCCAGTAGTCCAGGGGTTCATCACTCCTCAGAGCGTCCACATCGGCCGTTAACCCAATGTAGTCGGACACCTGACGGTCTAGGCGTTCCCTGATGCTGGATCCGGATGACACCTGTCGATGGGTCGGCTGAAAGAATGACCTCATATCCGAAGTCACCAACACATCTTCAAACCGGCCTCTTCTTGCAGGCGCTGTTGGATTGGTACCCGCAAATCCTTCTCTGGGAGTGGGAATTGCTCCTCTGCCAGCGCACGCAAAAGCAGAATGCAGCATTTCTCGAAGCAAGGCCTGGAAGTGCTGCATTCTGACAGCCCTCTGCGACGGCGGTAACATTTCCGCCATTTTGTGTTTGTACCGGGGGTCTAAGTACGTTGCCACCCAGTACTGGTCCTTGACCCTTATGCTTTTTATACGGGGTCCCTATTAAAACACTGGAGCATGAAGGCCCCCATTTGCACTAAAGTGGAAGCGGTGTGGTGGCCTGGCTCCTGCTCATCATCCAGGATAATGTCGTCCTCTTCATTCTCCTCTCCCCATCCACGCACAACAGGGATCCCAGAAAGGTTTAAAGCACGCTCTTCTTGCTCCTCCTCATCCGCCCCGGCACCATCCTCCTCTGACTCCTCTTCAGACTCCTGCTGTTGACTTGTCTCAGATAGAGTAGCCCCCCCTGGGAATTCATCCAGCATTGCGACTTCCTCATCTTCCCGCTCCTGCTCCTCCACAGCCTGATCAATGACACGACGCAATGCACGCTCCATAAAGAAGGCATAAGGTACCATGTCACTGATGGCGCCATGGCTGCGACTGACCAGTTTGGTGATCTCCTCAAATGGCCGCAGAAGTCTGCATGCGTCGCGCATGAGCAGCCACTGGCGCGGTGAAAAAAACCCCAGCTCCCCAGAACCGGTTCTTTCGCAGCGTTCATACAGGTAGACGTTAACTGCACGTTTCTGCTGGAGCAGCCTATCAAGCATATAGAAGGTTGAGTTCCATCGCGTCGGGAAATCGCAAATAAGACTTCTGACCGGCAGATGGTGTCGCCGCTGAATGTCAGCAAGGCGAGCCATGGCCGTGTAAGATCTTCTGAAATGGGCCGAGATTTTCCTTGCCTGCCGCAAGATGTCCTGGACCCCAGGGTATTTGACAAGGAATCGCTGCACGACCAAGTTTAAGACGTGTGCCATGCATGGCACATGCGTGATTTTGCCCTGTTTCAATGCGCTAAGCAGATTGGCACCTTTGTCACACACCACTTTACCAACTGTCAAATTGAGCGGTGTTAGCCACTGATCTGCCTGTGAACGCAAAGCTGAAAGGAGTGCCGGGCCAGTGTGGCTCTTGGCTTCCAGGCACAACAGACGCAGCACAGCATGGCAACGTCTCACCTGGCATGTGGAATAGGTTCTGGGGAGCTTGGGCGGTGCAGCGGAAGAGACGCTAGCAGCGGAAAAGGAGGAGCCAGCTGAGGAGGAGAGGGAGGAGGATGGAGTAGGAGGAGGAGGAGAAGAAGAGTCAGGCCTGCATGCAATCCGTGGCGGTAAAACCAAATCTACACGGGTGCCACGGGTAACATGTTTGACGGCCGTCAGAAGGTTCACCCAGTGGGCAGTAAAAGTGATATACCTTCCCTGCCCGTGTTTGCTAGACCACGTGTCTGTGGTCAGATGTATCTTGGCACCGACACTGTGTGCCAGAGATACATTCACTTGCCGCTGAACATGGCCATATAGCTCTGGGATGCCCTTCTCTGAGAAATACTTCCTTCCTGGGACCTTCCATTGTGGTGTTCCAATGGCCACAAATTTGCGAAAGGCCTCCGAGTCCAACAGTTTATATGGCAGTAGTTGGCGGGCTATCAGTTCTGACAAGCCAGCCTTCAACCGTTGGGCAAGAGGGTTATCCGGCGTCATCATTTTTTTACGCTCGAACATTAGGCCCACGGAAGCCTGCCTTTTTGCAGAAAAACGTGAGCTTGGCGTGATGGAAGGTGGAGTGGAGGACAATTGTGAGGAGAGAGGAGAAGTAGAAGACGAGGCTGGACGGTGAGAGCCTGCAGTGTGGCTTTGTGTGTTCCGTTGCTCCCACTCGGCTCGGTGATGGCTGCTCATGTGCCTTCTTAAGGCGGTCGTCCCTAGGTGAGTGTTGGGCTTACCGCGACTAATGCGTTGAATGCAAAGATTGCAGATGGCAACGCTATTGTCAGCAGCGGACACGTTAAAAAAAGCCCACACTGCGGAGCCATGTGCCGGTGTCCTGGGAGCGCCAGATGTGACCGTACATGGTCGATGACTCGCTCCTGATACATTTGCAGTCTGCTTTGTCCCTCCTGTGCAATGTAAGTTATTCCTGCTTCTCCTCCCTATCTGCTGGTCCATATCTCCCTCTGAACTCCCCTCCTCTTCCTCTCTTGTGGGCACCCACGTGACATCACTAGACACGTCATCATCAACGTCACCTTCATCACCCCTATAAGTAGAGATCTCGAAGTAGGCAGCAACACCGGGGACCAACCTCCTCCTTGGGCTGATCTGGGTACTGTCGTCAGACTGCTGAGTAGCGGTTGTTGCTACCTCCTCTTCCTGATCCAATACCAAGAGTGGCTGCGCATCAGAAATGTCCTCTTGATATGGATCGGAAAATAATTCCTGTGACTCAAGCGGAAGGTATGTGGTGGTGGTGTTGGTGGGAGTGTCTTTGGGGGTGCACATAGCAGAGAGTGAAGAAGAGGGTGCAGATCGAGAGGATGAGGAGGGTGCAGAAGAGTAAGGCTGAGTGAGCCACTCAACCAAGTCTGGTGCGTCCTTTAAAGTAATTGAACGCACCTTCTGCAACTTCCCACTTTGGCTCAAGGCTGGTGCTCCTGCCCTACCCCTACCACCCCTGCGGAAGGCCCTGTCTCTTCCTCTGCCTGTCATTTTTTAAATGACCCTGTGACAAAACTCTTAGTCCCTATACCGATGAAGGACTGCTGCAGTATAGGGCAGCGGTCAGCAGTGGTGCACCTCAACCCTATCTATTGTGGACCGATACCGGTCCTTACAGAACAGCAGACTGTGCCTCACTCAACCCTATGTACTGTAGCACCCTTCACCAAGTTACCAGTCCTTATAAGGACCTTTGTGGACCAAGTAGGTTGTGTGTGACTGATTAGCAGACTGTACGTCAGTCCCTATACTGCTGAAGGACTGCTGCAGTATAGGGCAGCGGTCAGCAGTGGTGCACCTCAACCCTATGTATTGTGGACCGATAACAGTCCTTATAGAATAGCAGACTGTACCTCACTCAACCCTATGTACTGTAGCACCCTAGACCAAGTTACCAGTCCTTATAGGAACTTTTGTGGACCAAGCAGGTTGTGTGTTAGTGATTAGCAGACTGTACTTCAGTCCCTATACCAATGAAGGACTGCTGCAGTATAGGGCAGCGGTCAGCAGTGGTGCACCTCAACCCTATGTATTGTGGACCGATAACAGTCCATATAGAATAGCAGACTGTACCTCACTCAACCCTATGTACTGTAGCACCCTAGACCAAGTTACCAGTCCTTATAAGAACTTTTGTGGACCAAGCAGGTTGTGTGTTAGTGATTAGCAGACTGTACGTCAGTCCCTATACCAATGAAGGACTGCTGCAGTATAGGGCAGCGGTCAGCAGTGGTGCACCTCAACCCTATCTATTGTGGACCGATAGCAGTCCTTACAGAACAGCAGACTGTACTGCACTCAACCCTATGTACTGTAGCACCCTAGACCAAGTTACCAGTCCTTATAAGAACTTTTGTGGACCAAGCAGGTTGTGTGTTAGGGATTAGCAGACTGTACGTCAGTCCCTATACCAATGAAGGACTGCTGCAGTATAGGGCAGCGGTCAGCAGTGGTGCACCTCAACCCTATCTATTGTGGACCGATAGCGGTCCTTACAGAACAGCAGACTGTACTGCACTCAACCCTATGTACTGTAGCACCCTAGACCAAGTTACCAGTCCTTATAAGAACTTTTGTGGACCAAGCAGGTTGTGTGTTAGGGATTAGCAGACTGTACGTCAGTCCCTATACCAATGAAGGACTGCTGCAGTATAGGGCAGCGGTCAGCAGTGGTGCACCTCAACCCTATCTATTGTGGACCGATAGCGGTCCTTACAGAACAGCAGACTGTACCTCACTCAACCCTATGTACTGTAGCACCCTACACAGACCAAGTTACCAGTCCTGATAAAGAGCTTTGTGGAACAAGTGAGTTGTGAATGATTAGCAGACTGCAGCAGAAGGGCAGCAGTCAAGTATAATATTCTTTCTATATTTGGAAGAAAGAATATTATACGTGTACAAGCCTATTACCGTACCACTGATACCAGTCCTGAAAAGAACCTTTGTGGAACTAATAGTAACAGCAAGTCTTTAAACTGACCCTCACTGCCTGACACACTGCTTCCTTCCTGTCCCTATACAAAGTGGCAAAAAAGAGGAGACTGGAACGATTAGTGGTTACTGGAATAGCTCTTTTGTGGACCTGATACCGTAGTAACAGCTAATGATGATGATGATGATGATGATGATGATGATGATGATGATGATGACTAAACTGACTCTCCCTGTAGCACACACCGTCCTTTCCCTTTCTCTAAACTGACAAAAGACACTCAGGCTGCTGTAAGAATCAGTAGCACAGCAAACCTATATACACCTAACACCTATACCAGTCCTGAAAAGAACTTTTGTGTACCAAATAGCTAGCGATTTATCTGTCCCTACTCCACACAGCAACCTTTCCCTATAGTGACAGAAGAAAGAATGTAAAATGGCCGCCGGATCGGGTGTATTTATAGGTTAGGGGGAATGTCCAAGTGTCCATGTGCTGTCATGTCTCAATTGGCTGTCCTGTACCCCATGATAGACGTGTCATCATAGGTCAAAGTTCTTTTACACATTAAACACGTAAGTCCGCCAGGGCGAACGACGGGAAAAGGCGAGCGAACGAGCGGACCGCGAACGACCGAAATTCGCCGCGAAACGACCGCCGGGCGAACCGTTCGGCCATCACTAATCACCACCATTTGTTCTTTCATTTTTAGATTTGGATGTCTTTGGTAACATTAGCGCACGCTAAGGAATCTCCTGTTACATGCTTGCTGTGTGTACTAAAATCCAATTGAAAACTAAAAGGTGTGCAAAGTCTAAGCCCTTGTACACACGGTCGGAGAATCCATCGGAATGTGTCCTATCGGACCGTGTCATCAGATAATCCGACTGTGTGTGGTATGCATCGGACTGATTCCGCCTGACCCAATTTTTCAACATGTTGGAAATATTTCCCGACCAACTGGGCCGGTCGGACATACTCCGATCATGTGTAGAGAATTTTGATCGGACCAAGTGCCACGCATGCTCAGATCAAATTCCTAAATCAAAGCTATTGGCTACTAGCCTGAATGTAGTCCCATCATAACGAAATTACGTCATCACGTTCTGAAAGATCGGATTTTTCGACAACTTAGTCTGACCGTGTGTATGCAACAGTTTCGGACAAGATCCGTCAGACTAAATCTGATGGACAAAATCCGACGGATTTGGTTGTGGAAATCTCTGACCGTGTGTACAGGGGCTTAGCCCTTGTACACACGGTCGGACATTCCGACTACAAAATGCCTTCACATAACAGCGGTATTTATACTGAGATTACATTACACACAGGTGGACTCTATTTACTAATTAGGTGACTTCTGAAGGCAATTGGTTCCACTCGATTTTAGTTAGGGGTATCAGAGTAAAGGGGGCTGAATACAAATGCAGCCAGAGCTACAATGGAATGGTTTAGATCAAAGCATATTCATGTATTAGAATGGCCCAGTCACAGTCCAGACCTAAATCCCATTGAGAATCTGGGGCAAGACTTGAAAATTGCTGATCACAGACGCTCTCCATCCAATCTGACAGAGCTTCAGATATTTTACAAAGAAGAAGAATGGGCAGAAATGTCCTCTCTAGATGTGCAAAGCTGGTAGAGACACCCCCAAAAAGACTTGCAGCTGTCATTGCAGAGAAAGGCGGTTCTACAAAGTATTGACTCTTTTCACATATTTATTTGTATAATTTATCATTTTCCTTCCACTTCACAATTATGTGCCACTTTGTGTTGGTCGATCACATAAAATCCCAATAAAGTACATTTATGTTTTTGGTTGTAACATGAAAAAAAATGTGGAAAATTTCAAAGGGTATGAATACTTTTTCCAGGCACTGTACCTGTTTTAAACTAGGGTTGGGGTTAGTTCAGCTGGGAATAACTTGTATCTGTAGTTATTCCCAAAATACTCAAAATATAGACCTCAAAATAGAGACAATAAACAAACACTTGACTGGGCAGCAAATAACACAGCAGTTTTTGTCTTGCAATAAAATTATAGTATATTATCTAAGAGAAAATAGCCAGAAATATTGTACAGGCACCTTGGTTAGGCAGCAATATAAGGAGGAGAGACAAGGCAGGCTTTATCTAGAAATAAATATTATCTGAGAGACAACAGCCACAAAGCAATGTTATAATCATCCCCAAGTCTGGCAGTTTGAGCCTCACTTTGCCCAAGCTCTGTGCGCTGTGATCTAGTAGACATTTCCTGGCCTGGGTTGCCCCAGCGTGGCAGATTTCCAGCCCCAATGTCTTTTTTTTGTTTTTGTTTATTTTTTTATTTTTAATTTTAATTTTATTTTTTCTGCAATTTTTTTTTTCAATTGATGCAGTGGTTGGGCTGAACACAGCAGAGCTCCGGCACATAGTGCACTGGAGGCATAGCTACAGATGTAAAACCTACAGGCATAGCCTTGTAAGCAGGCTCCGCATTCACTGCCAGCAACGGTCATGCTGCCCACCTCCATTTGTCTCCCTGGGAAAGGTACCGCTCACCTTCCCAAGCTTAGATATTCAGCAGCTCTCCTCGTCTTTAACCACTTAAGGACTGAGCCTCTTTTTTGACACTTCTTGTTTTACAAGTTAAAATAATTTTTTTTTTGCTGGAAAATTACTTAGAACCGCCAAACATTATATTTCTTTTTTACAGACACCCTAGAGAACAAAATGGCGGGCGTTGCAATACTTTATGTCACACTGGATTTGTGCAGTGGTCTTACAAGCACAATTTTTTGGGAAAAAAAAACACTTTTTTGAATTAAAAAATTTAACAAAAGTAAAGTTAGCCCAATTTTTTTTATATTGTGAAAGATAATGTTACGCCGAGTAAATTGATACCCAACATGTCAGGCTTCAAATTTGGGCCCGCTCGTGGAATGGCAACAAATTTTGCCGTGGAGGGGTGAGAGTGGGGGACCCTGGCATAGAGGGGTGGGCGCGGAGAGACAGTGCCGTAAAGGGGTGGGCGCGGGGAGCCATAGAGGGGTGGGCGTGGCGGGACCGTGCCGTAGCGGGGTGGGGGCGCGGCGGGACTGTGCCGTAGAGGGGTGGGCACGGCGGGACTGTGCCGTAGAGGGGTGGGCGCTCAAAATTGGGCCACTTGTGGAATGGCGACAAACTTTGCAGTGGAGGGGTGAGCGCGGGGGGACCGTGCCATAGAGGGGTGAGCGCGGTGGGACCGTGGCGTAGAGGGGTGAGCACGGACGGAACCGTGCCCTAGAGGGGTGAGTGTGGGGGGACCGCGCCGTAGAGGGTGAGCTCGGGGGGGGGACCGTGCCAAAGAGGGTGAGCTCGGGGAGACCCTGTTGTAGAGGGGCGAGCACGGGGAGACCCTGCCGTAGAGGGGCGAGCACGGGGAGACCCTGCTGTAGAGGGGCGAGCACGGGGAGACCCTGCCGTAGAGGGGCGAGCACGGGGAGACCCTGCCGTAGAGGGGCGAGCACGGGGAGACCCTGCCGTAGAGGGGCGAGCACAGGGAGACACTGCCGTAGAGGGGCGAGCACGGGGAGACCCTGCCGTAGAGGGGTGAGCACGGGGAGACCCTGCCGTAGAGGGGTGAGCACGGGGAGACCCTGCCATAGAGGGGCGAGCACAGAGGGACCATCGCATAGAGGGGTGAGCACGGGGAGACCCTGCCATAGAGGGGTGAGCGCGGGGAGACCCAGCCGTAGAGGGGTGAGCACGGGGAGACCCTGCCGTAGAGGGGTGAGCACGGGGAGACCCTGCCATAGAGGGGCGAGCACAGAGGGACCATCGCATAGAGGGGCGAGCACAGAGGGACCATCGCATAGAGGGGTGAGCGCGGGGAGACCCTGCCGTAGAGGGGCGAGCACAGAGGGACCATCGCATAGAGGGGTGAGCACGGGGAGACCCTGCCGTAGAGGGGTGAGCACGGGGAGACCCTGCCGTAGAGGGGCGAGCACGGGGAGACCATCGCGTAGAGGGTTGAGCGCGGGGAGACCATCGCGTAGAGGGTTGAGCGCGGGGAGACCCTGCTGTAGAGCGGTGAGCGCGAGGAGAGCCTGCTGTAGAGGGGTGAGCGCGGGGAGACCCTGCTGTAGAGGGTTGAGCGCGGGGAGACCCTGCCGTAGAGGGGTGAGCGCGAGGAGAGCCTGCCGTAGAGGGGTGAGCGCGGGGAGACCCTGCCGTAGAGGGGTGAGCGCGAGGAGACCCTGCCGTAGAGGGGTGAGCGCGAGGAGAGCCTGCTGTAGAGGGGTGAGCGCGGGGAGACCCTGCCGTAGAGGGGTGAGCGCGAGGAGAGCCTGCCGTAGAGGGGTGAGCGCGGGGAGACCCTGCCGTAGAGGGGTGAGCGCGAGGAGAGCCTGCCGTAGAGGGGTGAGCGCGGGGAGAGCCTGCCGTAGAGGGGTGAGCGCGGGGAGAGCCTGCCGTAGAGGGGTGAGCGCGGGGAGAGCCTGCCGTAGAGGGGTGAGCGCGGGGAGAGCCTGCCGTAGAGGGGTGAGCACAGAGGGACCATCGCATAGAGGGGTGAGCATGAGGAGAGCCTGTCGTAGACAGGTGAGCGTGGGGGGACTGTGCTGTAGAGGGGTGAGTGCGCAAACCAGGGGGAGTTTGTTTGACCCCCCCCCCCCCCCGCAGAAGTTTAGCACCAGCCGCCACTTTTCAAGACTGAGGGCTCTTGAGAGGAGTACTGAGGAGGGCTGCTGTCATGTTTTCCGGATCCATGTTCTGCCTGCATTGCACAGAGAAGCACAGAGACCCAGTGATGACATCATTGGGTGTAAATGAAGGTATATAATGAAAATGGAAAATCAGTTCTAAGTAATACAGGAGTGTCACTTCTCAGCCCCAAGACTGCTAATTGCTCAATGAATGGAGCAACAACGCTGTCAGTTCTCTGTTGCTGTTCCCCGTCCCGTGTTCTGCGGCTCCCCCTCCCCCACTCCCAGTCCATATCTAAACAGATTCAGGTACTTGTACTAATTGTATGTAAGAATACAGGAATGTGCAACCGCATATTATTAAACATTTAAAAAAAACACCAATAAATATCTGCCTGGAGTTCAGCTTTAACCCTCCGCTATGTCAATTCCTCCAAACAGTCCCGCCACAATCTCCGGGGAAACAGTCAGACGCAAGATGGATCTGAAGCAAAAGTGACACCCTCAATAAACTCTCGTCAGGTCACCGTCCAAAAAGGCCAAGTCATTTCCTTGGCAAAACTTCATCTGGAGAGATTTTCCTCCTCCGAGCTCAGCGCAGGCCGGTCACTCAGAAGAGGCAGCCAACGCAAGCTGACAAAATACACGACTTTCTACTGTGCAGAATATAAAGGGACACTCCGGCTATGTAGCCATTAAAAAATTAGATACAAAGTAACATTGTTTATAAACATTAATCAGACGAGAGATACAAAGTAACATTGTTTACAAACATTGATCAGACAGGAAATAGAGAGATACAAAGTAACATCCTGTATAAACATTAATCAGACGAGAGATACAAAGTAACATTGTTTACAAACATTGATCAGACAGGAAATAGAGAGATACAAAGTAACATCCTGTATAAACATTAATCAGACGAGAGATACAAAGTAACATTGTTTACAAACATTGATCAGACAGGAGATAGAGAGATACAAAGTAACATTGTTTATAAACATTGATCAGACAGGAGATAGAGAGATATAAAGGATTTTTTTTTATAAACATTGGTCAGTAGAAGGAGATAGAGAGATACAAACTGACCCTTTAAAGTGGTTTTAAACCCTTACAAACACACTTTGACCTACAGGTAAGCCTAGATTAAGGCTTACCTGTAGGTCCAAGAAATATCTCCTAAACCTACACGGTTTAGGAGATATTTCCCGAAAGACAGGCACCACTGTCTATGGCGCATGCGCCGTAGACAGCGGCGCGCAGGCGCACTGAGCGCGCCACGGACAATGGCGATATGCCGCGAATGGCGGCTCCCGTGCGTATGCGCGGGAGTGACGTCATCGCGGCTTCGCCGAATGACAGCGGCGGAGCGGTGAGACTCACCGAGAAGATGGATGCGGTGGACTACAGGGGACAGCAGTGACTTCACTGGCTCCTGTGTCAGGTAAGTGACACATAATGGACTACTATGCGATGCGATGCGATGCATAGTAGTCCATTATGCTTTACCTTTGCAGGGAATGAAAGAGGAAGTAAACTCATCAGGGTTTACTTCCTCTTTAAGTCAGGAGTGCCCAACCTTTTGAAGAGTGAGGGCCACCTAAGCGACTTGGTAACCGGTCGCGGGCCACAACGAGCGGAGCAGATGCATGGCAGCCCACTCTACTCTATAGAGCCCATTCTACTTTTTTTTTCATTTTTGCGGATCGGATTGGAGGTAGGCGTTTGTAAGCGGACGCAAGCCCATTTACATCTTCTACTTTTTAGGGGTGAATGGAGGGTCCAATTAGGTCGGACTGACCGCGTGAAAGGGGCCTATGGCTCAGTGCAGGTAACCCCCAGGTGCACTGCGCTGCACCTGCGGATCAGTTTGAAAGCAGCCCAGTAACCACTGCAGAACAGATATGCCCCCATATATACACTGTGGTTTTAGTGATAAACTTACTATCAATAACAGTATTCTATTCCATCACAGAGTAGGAGGTCACGGGCCACATGTGGCCCCCGGGCCACTGGTTGGGCACCCCTGCTTTAAGTAAAGATCTCATACATAGAATTTTAGATACATTTATAAATGTGTTGGCATGAGAGTTATTAGATTGGTCAACCTGAACCGCTGGGATGATGTACATCGAGCGAACCCCACACATTCATGGAGGAGAAGTGTGTGTGTGTGTGTGTGTGTGTGTGTGTGTGTGTGTGTGTGTGTATATATATGTATATATATATATATATATATATATATATATATATATATATATATATATATATATATATGCACACCCACATACATACACACATTATATATATATATATATATATATATATATATATATATATATATATATATATATATATATATATATATACACACACACACACATATATACATACACACACACACACACACACACACACATACATACATACATACAGGGACATCTCAAAATTAGAATATCATCAAAAAGTTTATTTCACTAATTCAATTCAAAAAGTGAACCTCATATATATATATTATATTATATATAGATAGACACAGAGTGATCCATTTCCATAATTTCTTTCTTTTAGTTTTGAAGATTATGGATTACAGCGAGTGACACCCCAAAATTCTGTATTTCAGAAAATTTTAATATTACAGAAGACCAACGAAGAAAGGATTTTTAATCCAGAAATGTTGTCTTAGGCTGGCCATACATTATACAATTTTCTTCTATAGATTTCCTTTAGATTTACCAAAACCATATAATATGAGGTCAAATCTGAACACTTTCAGTTCATGTGCAATCAGACAGGCCCTTGTACTACACAGTTGAAGGTAAATCTAAAGGAAATTGAATAAGGATTTGTATGGTGTATGGCCAGTTTTAGTGATAAGTCTGTCCATGTACAGTATAATATGCACTCAATACTTGGTCGGGGCCCCTTTTGCATGAATTATGGCATCAATGCGGAGTGGCATGGAGGCGATCAGCCTGTGGCACTGCTGAGGTGTTATGGAAGCCCAAGTTGCTTTGATAGCGGCCGTCAGCTCGTCTCCATTGTTGGGTCTGTTGTCTCGCATCTTCCTCCACAGATTCTCTATGGGGTTTAGGTCAAACCAGTTTGCTGGCCAATCAAGCACTTAGCACAGTGATTGTAGCCCATGATCACGTGACCAGGTATTGGTAGTTTTGGCAGTGTGGGCAGGTGACAAGTCCTGCTGGAAACTGAAATCGGCATCTCCATAAAGCTGGTCAGCAGATGGAAGCATGAAGTGCTCTAGAATTTCCTGCTAGAGGGCTGCTCTGACTTTGGACTTAAAGTGGAGTTGCCCCCCAAAAAATAAAACTACTTAAAATTCTTAAAAAAAATCAAAAAAAAATAATTGGCAAAAAAAAAAATTTTTACTCACCTCTAAATACCGGTTGCTAGGGGGTCCCTCGTAGTCTGCCTTCTTCATTGCCCGGGCTGGTGACATCACTTCCCCTCGCGCCGCACATTCACCTGGGACCTGTCACGTGTCCCAGGTGACTGTACGGCGTATCACGGCGCCCTGCGCCGCTCGCGCATGCGCAGTGGGTGCCCGGCTGTGAAGCCACAGCCGGGTGCCCACAGTATGCATGACGGCGCCGCGAGCGGAGCGGGGAGCGAGGGGGGGGCTTCGTTCCCCCGCATCGCTGGAACCCGGGACAGGTAAGTGTCCGATTATTAAAAGCCAGCAGCTGCAGTATTTGTAGCTGCTGACTTTTAATTTTTTTTTTTTAGGGGGTACCCCACTTTAATAAAACAGCACCAACAGATGACACAACTCACTCACTGTGGAGACTTCACACTGGACCTCATGCAACTTGGATCCTGTGCCTCTGCACTCCTCCTCCAGACTCTGGGACCGCGATTTCCAAATGAAATGCAAAACTTTTCCACAGTCAGTGATGATTTGGGGAGCCGTGTCATCTGCTGGTGTTGGTCGCCACTGTGTTTTATCAAGTCCCAAGTCTGCGCAGCTCTCCTCCCAGCAGGAAATTCTAGACCACTTCATGCTTCCCTCTGCTGACCAGCTTTATGGAGATGCCGATTTCATTTTCCAGCAGGACTTGGCACCAGGGCCATCTTAACAGCATCATGGGCGCCTGGGCAAAGTAATGCACTGGGGCTCCCTACAAGCCTGTCCCAGTTTTTGCACCTACTCTCAAGAATTAACGTATAATTCCTCACTGTGCCCAACCTTGCAGCCTCACCATGGCCCCATTTCAGCCTCCCCATGGCCCCACGTTTCAGCCTCACCGTGCCCAACGTTGCAGCCTCACCGGGCCCAACGTTGCAGCCTCACCGTGCCCAACGTTGCAGCCTCACCGCGCCCAACGTCGCAGCCTCACCGCGCCCAACGTCGCAGCCTCACCGCGCCCAACGTCGCAGCCTCACCGCGCCCAACGTCGCAGCCTCACCGCGCCCAACGTCGCAGCCTCACCGTGCCCAAAGTTGCAGCCTCACCGTGCCCAACGTCGCAGCCTCACCGTGCCCAACGTCGCAGCCTCACCGTGCCCAACGTCGCAGCCTCACCGTGCCCAAAGTCGCAGCCTCACCGTGCCCAACGTCGCAGCCTCACCGTGCCCAACGTCGTAGCCTCACCGTGCCCAACGTCGCAGCCTCACCGTGCCCAACGTCGCAGCCTCACCGTGCCCAACGTCGCAGCTTCACCGTGCCCAACATTGCAGCCTAACCGTGCCCTCATTGCAGACTCTATGTGCCCCTATTGCAGACTCAATGTGCCCCATGCAGCCTCACCGTGGAAGAGGAGAGCCGGAGATCCCAGAGCGGATAGCTGCTGTTAACTTGCCTCCGTTCCGCTTGCTGTCACACACAGCCCCGCCTCCTCCAAACCCCACGCCTGTGATAGGCAGAACACATCCCAGCACTGGCCCCACATTCTGTCTATCACAGGCACAGGGGTTAGGAGGAGGCGGGGCTGTGTGTGACAGCAATAGGAGCAGAGGCAATTCCAATG
>NW_027507788.1:218830027-218895027 GCF_037356315.1 Lithobates pipiens
CATCTCCATGGGGGGTCAGGCAGAGCGCCAGCACCATACATCTCCATGGCGGGGTCAGGCAGAGCGCCAGCACCATACATCTCCATGGCGTGGTCAAGCAGAGCGCCAGCACCATACATCTCCATGGTGTGGTCAAGCAGAGCGCCAGCACCATACATCTCCATGGTGTGGTCAAGCAGAGCGCCAGCACCATACATCTCCATGGCGGGGTCGGGCAGAGCGCCAGCACCATACATCTCCATGGCAGGGTCGGGCAGAGCACCAGCACCATACATCTCCATGGGGGGTCAGGCAGAGCGCCAGCACCATACATCTCCATGGGGGGTCAGGCAGAGCTCCAGCACCATACATCTCCATGGCGGGGTCGGGCAGAGCACCAGCACCATACATCTCCATGGCGGGGTCGGGCAGAGCACCAGCACCATACATCTCCATGGGGGGTCAGGCAGAGCGCCAGCACCATACATCTCCATGGGGGGTCGGGCAGATCGCCAGCACCATACATCTCCATGGCGTGGTCGGGCAGAGCGCCAGAACCATACATCTCCATGGCGTAGTCGGGCAGAGCGCCAGCACCATACATCTCCATGGCGGGGTCAGGCAGATCGCCAGCACCATACATCTCCATGGCGTGGTCGGGCAGACCGCCAGCACCATACATCTCCATGGCGGGGTCGGCAGACCGCCAGCACCATACATCTCCATGGCGGGGTCGGGCAGACCGCCAGCACCATACATCTCCATGGTGGGGTCGGGCAGACCGCCAGCACCATACATCTCCATGGCGGGGTCGGGCAGACCGCCAGCACCATACATCTCCATGGCGTGGTCGGGCAGACTGCCAGCACCATACATCTCCATAGCGGTGTCGGGCAGAGCTCCAGCACCATACATCTCCATGGCGTGGTCGGGCAGAGCTCCAGCACCATACATCTCCATGGCGTGGTCGGGCAGACCGACAGCACTGTAGTATTAAATAGACATATACAATTAATTTAATTCCCAATTAGTTTTTTTAATATTAATTCAGAAATATCCAAATTAACGATAACCCGCTTAACAAATTTTTCCAAAACTTCGGAAATTGAAAAATAAGAACAGAAATTCAAAAAGAACAAAAATCCAAAATTAAGAACGAAAATTTAAAAATCTGAAATAACTAAACTAATAATAACTTAACTCTTACCAACTATTAAATGATAGGTTTTGGAATTTCCTTTCAAATTTGTCCGTTAGCGAATGTAATCAATTTATAGAATTTATCTGAAGTTACGAATTATTCGAAATGACGAATGCCACAACAATAATAATAAAAACTTTTTATTATAATTATTAATTCACTCCGTTACATTTGTTTAGATACAGCTTTTGTTATTTCGGATAATTCGTAACTTCGGATAAATTCGTATTCGTTATGTTCACTAACAGCCAAATTCGAAAGGAAATTCCAATACCTATAACTCAATAGTTGGTTATTATTAGTTATCCTTTTGAATTTTCTTTTGAATGACCCAAAAAACGAACCCCCTCCCCCCCAAAAAGATAAAAAAAATACGCGCAGGTCCAACTCACCACTGAAGCTGCATCAACCTTGGATAGCCGCACTACGTTAAAAATCCAATTCTTTGTTTATTCTTTCTTAATCCTTTTCAAAATAACATTCACAAACATTATCAAAATATATCCACTTCAATACCGGGCATCCCCCGCCCCCAATACCAACACTCACCCCCTTCCTGCCCCCCCCCAATACCGACACTCATCCCCTTCCTGCTCTCCCCAATACCGACACTCACCCCCTTCCTGCCCCCCCCCCAATACCGACACTCATCCCCTTCCTGCTCTCCCCAATACCGACACTCACCCCCTTCCTGCCCCCCCCCCAATACCGACACTCATCCCCTTCCTGCTCTCCCCAATACCGGCACTCATCCCCTTCCTGCTCTCCCCAATACCGGCACTCATCCCCTTTCTGCTCTCCCCAATACCGGCACTCATCCCCTTTCTGCCCCCTCCCCCAATACCGGCATTCACCCCTTCCTGCTCTCCCCAATACCGGCACTCACCCCCTTCCTGCTCTCTCCAATACCGGCACTCACCCCCTTCCTGCTCTCCCCAATACCGGCACTCACCCCCTTCCTGCTCTCCCCAATACCGGCACTCACCCCCTTCCTGCTCTCCCCAATACCGGCACTCACCCCCTTCCTGCTCTCCCCAATACCGGCACTCACCCCCTTCCTGCTCTCCCCAATATCGGCACTCACCCCCTTCCTGCTCTCCCTAATACCGCCATCACCCCCTTCCTGCTCTCCCCAATACCGGCACTCACCCCCTTCCTGCTCTCCCCAATACCGGCAATCACCCACTTCCTGCCCCCCCCAATACTGGGCACACACCCCCTTTCTGCCCTCCCCCAATACCGGCACTCACCCCCTTCCTGCCCTCCCCAATACTGGCACTCACCCCCTTCCTGCTCTCCCCAATACCGGCAATCACCCCCTTCCTGCCCCCCCAATACTGGGCACACACCCCCTTTCTGCCCTCCCCCAATACCGGCACTCACCCCCTTCCTGCTCTCCCCAATACCGGCACTCACCCCCTTCCTGCTCTCCCCAATACCGGCACTCACCCCCTTCCTGCTCTCCCCAATACCGGCACTCACCCCCTTCCTGCCCTCCCCAATACCAGCACTCACCCCCTTCCTGCCCTCCCCAATACTGGCACTCACCCCCTCTGTCACACTTTGAATGACAATTAAGCGGTTAAAAATTTGAAAAAACTAAATTTCGGTTATAACATTTTGAAAATAAAGGATCTTTCTTCATAAATTTAGGCCAACATGTATTCTGCTCCATTTCTTTGGTGCAAATCCCCCAAATCAGTGATTATTATCTGTAGGAAAGTTATACAGACCACACACACACTATGAGATATAGATCTGATAATCCACCAATCCTGAAGTACTGACGTCCAATCTCATTTCTAGAGGTCTGAAAACGCCAGGACAGTACAAATACCCCCCAAATCACCCCCCCCGGTACAAATACCCCCCAAATCACCCCCCCCCCCCGGTACAAATACCCCCCAAATCACCCCTTTTTGGAAAGAAGACAGTCTTAGGTATTTAGTAAGAGGCATGGCAAGATTTTTTGAAGTTGGAACTTTTTGAAAAAATGAAGAAAAAATTAAAAATAAATTTAAATATATATATATATATATATTATAATTTTTTCTTTTTTTTTTTTTTACATTCTGCCACCAGCGCAGTACAGAGTCATTATAAGACTGGCAGGACCAGGGATACCGCCTGCTGATGTATTTTTCATTATATATATATATATATATATATTTTTTTTTTTTTTTTCATTTCATATTGTGACTAAAACAATACAGTGTTACCATAGTAATGCTGTCCTGCTCTGGGGAGGTGATTTTTTTTTTTCTTTTAACAATATAATTTCCTATAACAGTGAATTTAACAGTTATAAGCAACCATTTTTTTTTTTCCCTAATCGAAATCCATTCAGTGTGTACTACTGTAATTAGCCCCGTCTGTACCATGTGATCGCTGTGACCAATCACAGAGATCAACACAATAGTACACAAGGACCGGAAGTCATCCGTTGTGTACAATTGTCATGTGATCTGCTGTGATTGGTGACAGTGATCACATGGTACTGGCAGTGGGCTGGTACACTGATCCACCGTGTCCAGGGCGCGTGTGCGGGGCAGATTCTGGGGAGGACATCATAGGACATCTAGCCAGAGCGGCGAATGTCCTGCCTGGCCGTCATTTTACTATAGGCCAGGCAGGAAGGTGTTAAACCCTGCCTGTGCAATTCTTGGCTGTGTTCACAAACATCTGACACAGATCAGCCCCTGCTGCAACCTCTCACCTTGTAACTTTCTACAAATGTCCAATGTTGCAGTCTGATCATCGAGAATGAGACTTTGCGGTGTGCTACCAAGCGATGACAATACAATTCTTTCTTTAAAAATAGAGGTTTATTTTATAATGAATTTACATTTGCTTACATGCAATATATATATTACATCAGAGCACACACAGAAATGTTCTAAACCAAAGCCATGCAAATGAAATGATTGGTGGACGTCCTGAAAGCAGCATTTATAAAGGACTCTGCAAGGAGGAGGGGTGCTTCCAGAATTGGATTATGTGATCAATGGTCGGCTACCAGTTTTTTAGTTCAATTACCCAAGATCCTCGGGACTATCCCACTATACAGCTTCTAGTACTTGTACAGTCCACACTGGGAAGTGGTGACATTCCAGTAAACGGGATTCAAGGATGCGGTCCTCTGGAATCATTTATAAGGTATCAGTCCACCCAAAATTGAGATTTCAGTATTTGGTGGATAATGGCGGGTTCAACTGCCTTCCAGTTTCCTCAATCTCTCAGGAAATCTATTGGTGAGAAGAGTAATCTGCAGTTCTTGCTGTGACCACCATGAGGGTCCCACTCTCCATTCTGGGTCATATTTCTTTTTATATAATGGAGAATGTAAGAGGAGGGGGCTGGGACCCACAAAAAGGTGGACTGGGGTCACCCAAAACCCTCCAGGTGGACTGGGGTCACCCAAAACCCTCCAGGTGGATGGGGTCACCCAAAACCCTCCAGGTGGATGGGGTCACCCAAAACCCTCCAGGTGGATGGGGTCACCCAAAACCCCCCAGGTGGATGGGGTCACCCAAAACCCCCCAGGTGGATGGGGTCACCCAAAACCCCCCAGGTGGATGGGGTCACCCAAAACCCCCCAGGTGGATGGGGTCACCCAAAACCCCCCAGGTGGATGGGGTCACCCAAAACCCCCCAGGTGGACTGGGGTCACCCAAAACCCCCCAGGTGGACTGGGGTCACCCAAAACCCCCCAGGTGGACTGGGGTCACCCAAAACCCCCCAGGTGGACTGGGGTCACCCAAAACCCCCCAGGTGGACTGGGGTCACCCAAAACCCCCCAGGTGGATGGGGTCACCCAAAACCCCCCAGGTGGATGGGGTCACCCAAAACCCCCCAGGTGGATGGGGGTCACCCAAAACCAGGGGTGGACTGACAACTCATGGGGCCCCCGGGCAATAGGAGATTATGGGGCCCCCGGGCAATCAGAGATAATGGGGCCACACAGTATACACAAACACACACACACAGTATACAATCACACAGTACACACAGACATGTTTCTATTGGCTGAGAAGGTACTGGAGAGGTGGGGAAGCTATAATCTCAGGATTTACATACTGTCCCTGGTTTTACTGAGGCTGGCAACCCTGATGGGGCCCCCTAGTGGCATGGGGCCCTCGGGCAGTGCCCTAGTAGCCCAATGGTCAGTCCGCCCCTGCCCAAAACCCCCCAGGTGGACGGGGTCACCCAAAACCCCCCAGGTGGACGGGCACAGAGTCCAGCATTAAGGGATAAATCACGATTGGACTATCCAAGACATATTGGAAGACAACGGCCAACTCAACGTAACGTTTTTTCAGAAGTATCTGGTCTCATCTATTAAGTGTCTGATGGGAAAACCATCATGGCTGTCACTACAGGTTGATAAAAGCAAAGGATGTTGCTGACTCTAAATCACCGATTGCAATAACCAGGTTGGTTTAGACCTTCTAGGGCAGCCATTCTCAACCAATGAACCATGGAATCCGAGTGCTCCTCCAGAGATTACAGGGGGGGGGGGTTCCTTTACCTGTTGTCGATCATCCTTCTAATAGACATGTGCAATTAGTTCAGTTCCAAATTCGTTAATTCGGAAATATCAGAATTAACGAAAACCCGTTTAAGGAAAATCAGAAAATCTCAAATAACTAATAATGTGGGAAAATCGAAAAATTCGGAAATGCAAAAATCTAAAATAAGAATAAAAATAATCACACACATAGGTTGGACTTGATGGACTTGTGTCTTTTTTTCGACCTAGTTATGTAATGTAAAACCGGAATATAAGAACAAAAACCCCAAAAATAAAAACAAAAACCTGAAAATTAGAAAAATCGGAATAACTATTAAAATTATAGGTATTGGAATTTCCTTTCAAATTTAGCTGTAAGTGAACGTAACGAATACGAATTTACGAATTATCCGAAATAACAAATGCTGCATCTAAATGAATGGAGTGAAACAAATTCATAATAATAATAAATAATAATAAAAACATTTTATTACTAATTTGTTCTGTTCCATTTGTTTAGATGCGGCATGCGTTATTTCGGATTACGTTACGTTCACTAACAGCCAAATTTGAAAGGAAATTGCAATACCTATCATTTCATAGTTATTATTAGTTATTCTTTTGAATTTTTCCATTTTAATTTTCAAATTTACGAATCGTGATCATAATGACCTTAAAAAACGAAAAAACAAAAAATGAAAAACAAAAAAAAAACAACCCAAAAAATAAATTTTCAGCAGTGCACATGCCTACCTTCTAATTGATGGTGCCAGGACCCACGCCAGCAGCATGACCCCAATTATAATTTTAACTGTTCGTAAAGGTGGCCATTCTTCCTACTAGTCACCAATATAAGACATTTTCCCCATTGACCCCCAATGAATTGGTTCTAGTACGAGCCCCCAAGACTGAATTATTAATTTTTTTTAGGAGTTCCCCTGTGGTAAATAGGTTGGGAAAGGCTGTTCTAGAGTTTGCGGGGGTTCCTAGAGTTGTGATTGGTTGACTTTCCATTTGATGCTGTTTAAATAGCTGCAGGCCCAATGCCACTTGCCAAAGCCGGAAACACAACACCAATTACCTTTTTTAGAGGACTGAGGAATTCCGACTACCACAAGGGGCATTCCGACTACCACAAGGGGTCCCGGCAGCAGGAAAATAAGAGCTGAAATGTCCCCGGGCCGTACCAAGACTGTCCCACACAGGAGGAGAGAGAATGAGGATAGATGGAGGACAAGTTATCATGATAGCTTCGTACGCCAATATCCATCAGAATACATTTATCTGCTCGGGTCTGATCATCATGGAAAATGGCTTTTTTTTTATTTTTATTTTTTAACAACTTTAAAATCAAATAAATACAATATAAATAAAATAAAGGGCTATGCTAATCGGTGCCTGGTGTACAGTGCCATAAAACATTCCGCACAGTAAAAACTACGAGCTTGTAAGAGCCAATCAGGTTGTGTAATTCCTCTGGGGCGGGAATTAAAATGAAACAAACAGAGTGTCTCCCCCTATTGTACGGGAGGCTTTCAGTGTTATAAGTGATGTATGGGTTACTGAACCCACAACAGGGTTATAGAATGACCTCTTCTGGTAGAAGACCTCCAGCACTGGACGGTCCCAAATCCACAGACATTATCCCCTCATCTCCTATGACCTATTCTTTGTACATTCCTACTGGGGGTATGGAAACCCGGAGGGGGGGGGGGGGGGCGCCTTGGGGTATGCAAGGGATATTGCTTCTAGATGGACAATCACAGATATATTCCCACATTGGTCAACTCAAAGGATCACAAACATTGCTGTCATGGCCTACACACCAACCCCCGAGAGTACGCACCAACCCCCTGAGAGTACGCACCAACCCCCTGAGAGTACCCACCAACCCCCTGAGAGTACCCACCAACCCCCTGAGAGTACCCACCAACCCCCTGAGAGTACCCAACCAACACCCCCCCTCCCGAGAGTACGCACCAACCCCCTGAGAGTACCCACCAACCCCCTGAGAGTACCCACCAACCCCCTGAGAGTACCCACCAACCCCCTGAGAGTACCCACCAACCCCCTGAGAGTACGCACCAACCCCCTGAGAGTACGCACCAACCCCCTGAGAGTACGCACCAACCCCCTGAGAGTACGCACCAACCCCCTGAGAGTACCCACCAACCACCCTAGAGTACGCACTAACCCCCCCCCCCCACCTGAGAGTATGCACCAACCCCCGCGAGAACGTACCAAATGAGCATGCACCAACCCCTTTGAGGGTATGCACCAACCCCCGCGAGCACCAACCCCCCCCCCCCAAGAGTACGCACCAAACCCCGCAAGCACCAACCCCCCGAGAGTGCACACCAACCTCCAACCCCCCACCCCCCCAAGAGTAAGCACCGAATCCACCATCCCGAGGGAGTTCGCACCAACATCCCCCCCGAGAGTACGCACCTTCCTCCATACTCCTCTGGTAACTTGTTGGAGTTGGAGACCATGGTGGACTGACTTATGCAGTCACTGGTTGCGAGTGGATGATAATGTGGGCGAGTAGAAAGAAATCCCTTCCAGCGGTTTCTGCCCAAATTTAAGGATGGTGGCAATGAGCCCGTTTTAGGGTTGCTTCATTTGGGTACCTCCTTGGGGCCATTCTCAGGGCTGGTGATAAGGTAGTACACAACTGTTATTGTTGTACTGGGCCCGGGCATTGCGTCATCCGCCGCCAAAGATCTCTACCCGGAAATGGGAGCAAAAACCTGGATTTGACACCCCCCCTCCCCCTGAATGGTGCCAAATGTGGCACCGGGGGGGGGGGGGATCGGATAAGTGGAAGTTCCATTTCTGAGTGGAATGCCGCTTTAAAGATGAACTGCAGTCTGCTCACATAATTTGTAGTAAAAAAAAAAAAAACATATTTGCCATTCTGAAGCTTCCCTCCAACCACTTTGCATATTATTTTATATATACTGTGATTCTGTACTTGCCAAATATGCAACAGAAATCTCCCTCCACTGAGTCTAATTGTAATCATTTTAACTGTGGGCAGCTGAAGCTGCTGCCTGTTCACTTCCTGGATTTACACAGACACACCTCCAGCTCTGCCGCTCTCATTGGCCCTCTTATGACTCATTCCTCCTCGCTTCCTGGCAAACTATCAACAGTGAGTGAGAGAGAGAGAGAGCTGTGCATGATGTCATAATCCTAGACTAAATGACCAGACAGGAAACAGGAAGTGGGCTGTATAAGGGATTTACTGTCAAGAAAAAAAATGTTTTACTATCCAAAGTTAAAACAACAGCAAGAGCAGAAGATTTAACAGATGGAAAGATGAAAAAAAGGACTGGTTAAATTACATATCCGTGGGCCCCGTCAGGCCAACAGAAGGGCCCAGAAGGCGTGACTTTTTTATTTCCATTTTTGCGTAGGGGAATAAAATCAGCGGTGCCGTTTCGCTGACCCCGGGGTGGGGGGGTGTAGGTGGGGTTGGAGGGGCCCTGACAGGAAGGCTGAATGGGGCCCCATGATTTCAAATAGCGACTGTTCAACATGTAGGACTTAAAAAGGCGAGTAGAAAGTAGCGCCTGATGTCCAATAAGATAGAAGTTGAAAGGTAAGTTAGAAAATGGCAACAAGTGCATCGAGTCAACGCGTTTCGTGGGACCACCGAGCCAGGGGACTCCCTGTTCCCCCAGTATACTATAGCACCATTACATTTCTCTGGGCCCCATCAGGTCAACAGAGGGGCCCAGGTGGTGTGACTTTTTTTTTTTTTTCATTTTCAGGGTGTAGAGGGATAAAGTCAGCAGCACAGTTTTACTGCACCACGGGCCCTATCAGGAAGGTTAAATGGGGCCCCATGATTTCAAACAGTGGCCCTGACTATTCTACATGAAGACTTAGAAAGGCGAGTAGAAAGGAGCGCCTGATGTCCAAAAAGATAGAAGTTTAAAAGCAAGGTAGAAGACATTTATTGATAATAGCAACAAGTAAATGGAGTCAACGCGTTTCGTGGTAACATGGAGCCAGGTGAGTCCCTGTTCCCCCAGTATACTAAAGCACTGCATGCGGAGTGTAGTCTATTTTAGCATTGCTTTTGGAGGTGAAGAAGCATATTTTAGCATTGATCACGCAGTGGAATTACAGTATTATAGAGCCTAGTATAGCTATGCTTGTGTTTGCTGCTCTTCTATGTAATTATGTGTGAATAGAGAGAAGTCTACAGCCCCTGCAGACCGGCATCTTGGACTTATAATCAATCAACCAATCCTGTCCCGGGGCTTTAATAACTTCAGTGCTATTGTCAAGAAAAAATAAATAAAAAAATAAAAACGCCTGTGACCACCACATACATTACAGCAATAAATGACGATGTACTCCGGGAATATGGCCAATCAGAAGGCGATCGTAAAAAGGTGAAGAACGGCATTTCTGTTTTCTAATGTTAAACATTAATAATAATATCAGAAATTGCGTGTAAAATCTTTGTGGCCGTGGGAAATATAAAACATGGCGGTCTCGACCACGAGAAATGTGCAATTCACTTAGTTCCAAATTCTTTTTTTTTTTTTTTTTCGATAAAATTCAATTCATTAATTCGGAAATATTCAAAAAACGAAAACAAGTTTAACAATTTTTTTTTTCGAAAATCTGAAAATTTGGAAATTCGAAGATGCAAAAATTCAGAAACCCGAAAATTTGAAAAACTGAAACAACAACTAACCAATACAGTGGAACCTTGGATTACAAGCATAATCCGTTCCAGGAGAATGCTTGTAATCCAAAGCACTCGCTTATCAAAGCGAGTTTCCCCCATAGAATTCAGTGGAAACGAAAAGAATTCGTTCCGCATTGACTTCTATTACATGCAATACCGTATGTGGCCAGAGTAGGGGGGGGGGCGCCGGAGAGTCTCGGAAATACTCGGCTGAAGTCGGAAAGGCTCGGGAAACAGAGTATTTCCGAGTCCTTACGAGTATTTCTGAGCGGCTCCGAACCGTTCCGAGTGTCCCGGGCCCCCCCCCCCCCCTCGCACCTCTGACCAAATGCGGTACTACACCACCCATTAGCTTGAATTCTGCTCGTTTTGCGAGACAGCACTTGCAAACCGAGTCAGAATTAAAAAAAAATGGAATTTCCATTAAAATTTCGCTGTTAGCGAACATAATGAATACGAATTATCCGAATCAAGGAATACCATATTCTAAACGAATGGAATGTAACAAATTAATAATAAATAAAAAAAAATGTGATTATTATTAGTCATTCGTTGCACTCCATTTGTTATTTCCGATAATTCGTAACGTCAGATAAATTCGTATTCGTTACGTTCACTAACAGCCTAATCTGAAAGGAGATTCCAATACCTAGAATTTAATAGGTATTTTCGGATTTTTGTTCTTTTGAATTTTCGGATTTTTATTCTTATTTTCGGATTCTCAGCGTTTCTGAATTGATCCGAAATAACGAATTTCGATCGGAACGAATGAAACGAAAAAAAAAAAACAAAAAACAAAAAAACCTGAAAACGAACAAATTTTTTGGCAGTGCACATGTCTATTGATTTCACCCGGCGGCCGCTCTGCGGTTGGCGATTGTTCAGCATTGGAGGGAAAACACAACGGGGACCCATTTATCGACCAATAGAGACATATTATTTTTGGCAACGTGAACGTCCACTTACTAAATAGAGAGAAGCCGCGTTTCCTGTAATTATCTGTTCAGGTGAAAAAGTCCAAAACCAAAAGTCCTGTTTTGTTTTGTTTGCCACGAACATGACGGGGAATTCACAATGAAGGCGGCTTCACATTATTTACCAACTGAACATTCACAACGTAACATTCACTCTACACAATGTTACAATCACTTTGTGTTCATTAAATCAGCCCCAATGTATTGATCCCTCTGAGTAGATTTAGAGCCCCCCCCCATACAAATGTCACACATTTTCTTAGGGTGGAGATCCAAAAAAATAAAATAATAAAACTATTGTATCAGTAGTGCCACATGTTGGTGAAAGATGGAATTGCAGTAAAAACATAAAAATCAATACCTGAATCATATTCTTGTGGTCAGCGCTCAGCACTTACATCACTTTAAGATTCGTAGGGTGGTAAGGGGATGGGGTGGCGGAGTGGGGTGTGGGATTGGAAGGGGGGGGGGGGGGCAGAAGTCTCTCTGCAGTTTTCTAGAGGGATGTAGGGTACTCTCCCCCTTTCTTGTTGTTTAGGACACGGAGCACCCCTTTAATTCATCTGCGGTATAATTGTTATCAATTTAAATTGGAATTCCAACCCAACTAACGTTAATAATCTCCTCCTCCTAAACAAACTATGCTGACTAACCAGTGTAGGAAAGATGTTCATATTTAGCCATTTCAGGCCACTCCAGTCTGGTCACATGATCCCGGGTGTTACCAGCGGCTGCAGGGGAGAGGAGGGAGCACCAACAACCGACGGTATATGGGAGCCTATGGGTGATGTCACTGCTCCCTGGCTTTGCCAGCGCTCTCTCCTCTCCCCTGCAGTCGCTCTTGGCTGACACAGGGGACTCAAATTAAGTCCAGTCACATGACAACCTACGTCAGTCAGCAGCAGCTGCAGGGGGAGAGTATCGACAGTGGATTGGACAAGGGAGCTTACAGATGAAGTCACCATTCTCCAGGCATTACCAGCTGTTGTCAGCTGCTGACTGACACAGGGATGGGGGGACACATGACTAGACCAGAGCATGCTGAAAATGAGTCCCCTGTGTCAGTCAGCAGCGGCTGCAGGGGAGAGGAGAGAGCCCTCAAAAATGGCTGATAATGCAGAGGGAGAGGCTACATTGCCCATTGGCTTCCAGATCCCATTAATTGTCGGTGCTCCCTCCTCTCCCCTGCAGCCGCTGCTGGCCGACACAGGGGATCATGTGACTGGAGTATATACATCTATATATTACACAAGTTAATTAGTATAGATATTAGGAGATGGGGGGGGGGGGGGGGGTGTCAGTTTTAGGACTAGTTAGGTTGTGGCTGGAATTCTACAAAGCTAGGCAAGGCTGTAAGTGAATCATAAGACAGACCGAGCAGCAGGTACTTTCATCATATATCTCTGTGTATCCCCGTCCCTCTCGCCTGGATCTCCATTTGGGGAAGGGGGTGGATATCCACCTGTATTTTGTGCCACAAGTTAGAAAATGAAAGCAAGGATCTGATTGGTCACTTTGAGAAGCCCCGCCCCTTCTTTATACACAGACTTTAGATTATTGCTCATCACTGAATAAATTAATCTCACACACTATAAAATAATATTATCTAAAATAAATCTCACAATCTGGTGAGCCTAATAAGAGGTGAATGATAAAACACGATCTCCGGTGAGTGGCGATGGGAACGCCGTGGCTTCCTTCTGTCTCTCGGGTCGGATCGGTTGAATTTGGATGAAGGGGTGAATCGGTGACCCCCCCGGTCATCGCTTGGGCTGCGGTTTATTCGTAGTCTTATTGAGGCCAGCTCTCGGGGCTGGAATTTTACTTCCGGTGATGGACGGTCGTTGCTTGGGTCCCGGGATGCCGGTTTTAGTGACGGTCATTCCTCCCTTCAATCCTGCTAAAAAAAAAAACAAAAAAACAAAAAAAAAAAAACACAAGAAAATGATGGACTGTGAGAATCATAAGATAGAAAACAATGTGTCTGCAAAAAATAACGAGGAACAAACTTCTCTACTCGCTACATTTTGTTCTGTTTACCATCAAAAGGTCTTGTGTATTCTGTAAGATTAGGTTCACATCTGTGCGGGTGGTGCTGCTGCGGGACCCGCCCAAATACCGGCAGCTGCAACCACCCAGAGGAATGCAGGACTCGCCCAAATACCGGCAGCCGCAACCACCCAGAGGAATGCGGGACTCGCCCAAATACCAGCAGCCGCAACCACCTAGAGCAGTGATGGGGAACCTTGGCACCACAGATGTTTTGGAACTACATTTCCCATGATGCTCAACTACACTGCAGAGTGCATGAGTATCATGGGAAATGTAGTTCCAAAACATCTGGGGTGCCAAGGTTCGCCATCACTGACCTAGAGGAACGAGGGACCCGCCCAAATACCAGCAGCCGCAACCACCCAGAGGAATGCGGGACCCGCCCAAATACCGGCAGCTGCAACCACCCAGAGGAATGCAGGACTCGCCCAAATACCGGCAGCCGCAACCACCCAGAGGAATGCGGGACTCGCCCAAATACCAGCAGCCGCAACCACCTAGAGCAGTGATGGGGAACCTTGGCACCACAGATGTTTTGGAACTACATTTCCCATGATGCTCAACTACACTGCAGAGTGCATGAGTATCATGGGAAATGTAGTTCCAAAACATCTGGGGTGCCAAGGTTCGCCATCACTGACCTAGAGGAACGCGGGACCCGCCCAAATACCAGCAGCCGCAACCACCCAGAGGAATGCGGGACCCGCCCAAATACCGGCAGCTGCAACCACCCAGAGGAATGCGGGACTCGCCCAAATACCGGAAGCCGCAACCACCCAGAGGAATGCGGGACCCGCCCAAATACCAGAAGCCGCAACCACCCAGAGGAATGCAGGACCCGCCCAAATACCGGCAGCCGCAACCACCCAGAGGAATGCAGGACCCGCCCAGATACCGGCAGCCGCAACCACCCAGAGGAATGCAGGACCCGCCCAAATACCGGCAGCCGCAACCACCCAGAGGAATGCGGGACCCGCCCAAATACCGGCAGCTGCAACCACCCAGAGGAATGCAGGACTCGCACAAATACCGGAAGCCGCAACCACCCAGAGGAATGCGGGACCCGCCCAAATACCAGAAGCCGCAACCACCCAGAGGAATGCGGGACCCGCCCAAATACCGGCAGCCGCAACCACCCAGAGGAATGCAGGACCCGCCCAAATACCAGCAGCCGCAACCACCCAGAGGAACGCGGGACCCACCCAAATACCGGCAGCCGCAACCACCCAGAGGAATGCGGGACCCGCCCAAATACCGGCAGCCGCAACCACCTAGAACAGTGATGGCGAACCTTGGCACTCCAGATGTTTCAGAACTACATTTCCCATGATGCTCAGCTACACTGCAGAGTGCCCAAGCATCATGGGAAATGTAGTTCTAAAACATCTGTGGTGCCAAGGTTCGCCAACACTGACCTAGAGGAATGCGGGACCCGCCCAAATACTGGCAGCCACAACCACCCAGAGGAATGCGGGACCCGCCCAAATACCGGCAGCTGCAACCACCCAGAGGAATGCGGGACCTGCCCAAATACCGGCAGCTGCAACCACCCAGAGGAATGCGGGACCTGCCCAAATACTAGCAGCTGCAATCACCCACACAGAAGAATGCTGGACCCATGGGCGGGTGTCATTAATCCTAATAGCGCGGCGTCTGCAGGAAAACGCACCCATACTGGGGACCTCGATTCCTGTGCGGGATGCGATTTCAAAAATAGCGCAGGGACTTCTTCCCTGCATGTTACGGGGGAACGACAGCCAATTCAAATGAATGCGCTCTCGTGCGCATGCAAACCGCAGCCTGCACAGGACCAGAAGACCCGGACTTTTCTGGCACTTTCTGTATTCTTTTTTGCCAGAAAATTACTTGGAACCCCCAAATAAATAAATATATATATATATATATATATATATATTTATTATAAACACACACACACAAAAAAAAATGTGTGTATTATATATGTGTGTGTATTTATAATAATTATATAATTATTATTATTATTTTTTGGTAGAGACCCTAGACAATTAAAGTGGTGATTGTTTTTTATTTTTTTATGTCACACTATTTGCGCAGTGGTTTTTTTTTTGGGGGGAAATAAATGTACTTTATAATGAATTTTAAATGCAAAAATAAATAAATAAATATATCTCAATCTTTTGGTACAATATAAAAGATGATGCTACACCGAGTAAATAGATACCCAACATGTCATGCTTTAAAACTGTGCAGGCTCGTGGAATGACAGCAAACTAAGTCTAAAAATCTCCATAGGTGACGCTTTAAAATTTCTTTACAGGTTATCAGTTTTGAGTCACACAGGAGGTTTATTCCTAGAATTATTGCTCTTGCTCTAAAATTTGCGGTGATACCTCACATGTGTGGTACAAACAATGTTTACATATGCGTGCGTGACCTACGTAGGAGTTCACCTGTTTGGGTACAGTGTTGCATGACCGCGCAATTACTAGGTAAAGTAGTGAAGTGCATTCCTTACATTAAAGTAAAAACTATTTAAGGCATCAGCATCGTACCTCACCCCTCTTTACTTACCTGATCCCTCATTGGATCCAGCGCTGTACACGTCTGCAGCTCTTCTCTTCCCTCCCTTCCATGTCCCGCTGGTTTTACTGAAGCCAATGGCTCCCAAAGCCAGCGACACAGAATTGTGGGGGGGGGGGGGGTGTCTCTGAGTCAATCACCCCAGACAGTGAGCCCACACGAGTGCCCCCATAGAAAGCGGATTTTATGGGGGCACTTGGTGGAGAGGAGGAGCCAAGAAGTGGAGGTTTGGGGCCTCTCTGCACAATTACACAGAGCAGGTCAGTATAACCTGTTAATTTAAAAAAAAATAATAATTCCAACGGCTTTAACAAAAGGGTAGCCGGATTATAAGGGGGGGGGTTCTTTCCCTGGGTTCAGCTTTAATAAGGCGGCGGATGATGAAACTTTGCACTCCCCACACTACATGGAGGTCTCAGTTTTAGGTGTAGCCGCACTTTTATCACATTTCATTATTGATAAGGAATGGACTCTTCGTGGGGAGATGGGAGCGATCGATATTTCCTGTCCAGTGAATGGCGGGAGCTCGGAGATTGTACAGATGCTGATTCATTCTGTAACTCTCTCAGTTGTTGATAATGGAAAGCAGTTCGGCCCTGAAAGTAAATTACTTGTAAACAGGCGTTGCCGACACAAAAGCCTTCATGTGGTTTGCTGCAGACACATTAGAAAGCCGACTGGAAACACCCAACAGTTCCAGTAATAGGTCAGAGGGGAGGCTTTGTTGTCAAATTAAAAGCAGAACAAAAAGTTTTTTTTTTTTTTTTCCTGCAACCATTCTGATATTATAAGTTAAAAATACTGTAATTTATGGTGCATGGCGCTCCACCGCAACACTAAGCGGTTCAAAGTGGGGGGGGGGGGGCAGATTTGATCTAAATCTTAATTTTTAAAGAGCAAATATCATCTCTGTCCTGCAGCGGCTCCACCTCCGACCCACTGTTGCCTCCTCCACCTCCTCCTCCGACCCACTGTTGCCTCCTCCACCTCCTCCTCCGACCCACTGTTGCCTCCTCCACCTCCTCCTCCGACCCACTGTTGCCTCCTCCACCTTCTCCTCCGACCCACTGTTGCCACCTTCTCCTCCGACCCACTGTTGCAGCCGCCGCCGCCTCCTCCTCCGACCCACTGTTGCCACTGCCGCCTCCTCCGACCCACTGTTGCCGCCTTCCCCTCCGACCCACTGTTGCCGCCGCCTCCTCCTCCGACCAACTGTTGCAGCCGCCACCGCTTCCTCCTCCTCCGACCCACTGTTGCAGCCGCCGCCGCCTCCTCCTCCGACCCACTGTTGCCACTGCCGCCTCCTCCGACCCACTGTTGCCGCCTTCCCCTCCGACCTACTGTTGCCGCCGCCGCCGCCTCCTCCTCCGACCAACTGTTGCAGCTGCCGCCGCTTCCTCCTCCTCCGACCCACTGTTGCAGCCGCCGCCGCCTCCTCCTCCTCCGACCCACTGTTGCAGCCGCCGCCGCCTCCTCCTCCGACCCACTGTTGCAGCCGCCGCCGCCTCCTCCTCCTCCTCCGACCCACTGTTGCAGCCGCCGCCGCCTCCTCCTCCTCCTCCGACCCACTGTTGCAGCCGCCGCCGCCTCCTCCTCCTCCTCCGACCCACTGTTGCAGCCGCCGCCGCCTCCTCCTCCTCCGACCCACTGTTGCAGCCGCCGCCGCCTCCTCCTCCTCCGACCCACTGTTGCCTCCTCCGCCGACCCACTGTTGCCGCCTCCGACCCACTGTTGCCGCCTCCGCCTCCGACCCACTGTTGCCGCCTCCGCCTCCGACCCACTGTTGCCGCCTCCGCCTCCGACCCACTGTTGCCGCCTCCGCCTCCGACCCACTGTTGCCGCCTCCGCCTCCGACCCACTGTTGCCGCCTCCGCCTCCGACCCACTGTTGCCGCCTCCTCCTCCGACCCACTGTTGCCACCTCCTCCTCCGACCCACTGTTGCCACCTCCTCCTCCGACCCACTGTTGCCACCTCCTTCTCCAACCCACTGCTGGCCCCTCCTCTGGGGTGGCCTGCATGCAAAATACAGTCTACTTAGGAACGCCCAGTCCTTCTGACTGACATTTTATTCCTCCCCACCATTTGCATAACCCCTTCCGAGAGCCCTGCCCACTGCTTGCATGAGGGCTGAGGGCTCTTGAGAGGAGATACTGAGGCCGGGGGCTGGGATGTTTTCAGGAAGCTTTGTACAGCCCCTCTCACTTGCCATGATCTGCCTGCACTGCACATAAGAGCGCAGAGACCCAGTGATGACATCATGAAGTCTAAACTTACTGCAAATGGAAAGGCTTTAATCAAACATTTTTATTAATACAATGATGGGGGTGGGAGGAGGAGCCAGGGAAGGCAAATTATAAAAGAAACGAAAAAAAAAAAAAGTTTTAAAGCGGTAGTAAAATTGTTTTTTTTTAGAAATAGCTGACAGACAGGAGATTTATGAAGAGACTCGATCTTCTGTCATAAATGATTGCTCCTGCCCGTCAGCCGTTACGCATGTGCAGCGCAGTGAACATCTATAGCCCCCGATCTGTGCCGCTGTGATGTGACTGCACAGGAGTGACATCATTATAGCCTGGCCAATCAAGAAGGGCATGGAACCCGGAAGAAACACCAGGTGATGCTGGAAGCACCCTGGACCCACTGGATTGATCATTGTGCAGCACTGGAGGGCTCAGAATGACAGCCAAGTGTGCTAATATGCTGTGCATATGAGTAAGTTATGTCATAACCCACCCAGGGGCCCCTAAAAAGAAGTCATGTTAGCAAAGTTTACTACCGCTTCAAACCCTTCAATACCGGGCACCACCCCTTCCTGCCCCCCCAATACCGGGCACCACCCTTTCCTGCCCCCAATACCAGGCACCACCCCTTGCTGCCCCGCACCACCGTCCTGTCTCCCCAATACCGGGCACCCCCCTTCCTACCCCCCCCAATACCGGGCACCACCCTTTCCTGCACCACACCCCCCTTCCTGCCCCCCAATACTGGGCACTTTCACCCCCTTCCTGCCCTTCCCCAATACCTGGCACCACACCTTCCTGCCCCCCCAATACCGGGCACCACCCCTTCCTGCTGCCTCAATACTGGGCCCCCCCTTCCTACCCCCCCAATACCAGGCATCACCCCTTCCTGCACCGCACACCCCCTTCCTGCCGCCCTAATACCGGCACCCCCACCCTTCCTGCCCCCTCAATACCGGGCACTTTCACCCCCTCCTGCCCAGGATATTTTTCAGCATTCAGAGCTGTCACACTTTGAATGACAATTACACAGTCATTTAACACTGTACCCAAATGATATTTTTATCATTTTTTTGAGACAGATAGAGCTTTCTTTTGGTGATATTTAATCCCATCTGGGTTTTTTGCTAAGTAAACAAAAAAAGACTGAAAATTAAAAAAAAAAAAAAGTTTTTGTTTGTTATAAAATTTAGCAAATAAATAATCTTTCTTCATGAATTTAGGCCAAAATATATATTTTACGCCATTTCTTTGGTGAAAATCCCCAAAAATCAGTATATATTTAGTCTTTAGCAAAGTTATAGAGTCCACACACTATGGCATATATATATCTGACAATCGATCAGTCCTGATGTAATGACGATCTCAGTTCTTGAGATCCGAAAACACCAGAACAGTACAAGTCCCACCCCCACCCCCCCCAAATCACCCCTCTTTGGAAAGTAGACAGTCTGAGATATTTAGTAAGAGGCATGGGGAGTTTGTTGAAGTTTTTTTTGTCACAACGTTTTGGAAAATTAAGAAAATGTAAAAAAAATTTTTTCTTCTTCACCATTTCTCCCCCCCCCCCCATACTTTCACCAGCACAGTACAGTGTTATCATATAACGGGTGTGGCGGTGATCAGGGACACTGACTTGAGACAGTATATGAAACAAACAAAACAAATATATATATTATTTTCAATTTTCATTTACGATTTTTTTTTTTTGTGACCAGAGCAATATAATGTTACCATAGTAACACTGCACTACTCTGGGGAAGTGATCAGGATTTTTTTTTTTTTTTTTTACACATTATTATTGCTTATAGCAGTGAATTTCACCGTTACAAGCAACCACATTTATTGAATGAAACTGATTAATTCAGTGAATATTGTTGCGATTAGCCACAGCTAATCACACGGTACAGATGGGCCGTGATTGGCCCTGTGACCAATCACAGCTAGCAACACAACTGTATACAATGAATGGCAAGAATCATAGCTATGCATTGTTTACAACTGTCATGTGATCTCATGTGATAGGTTACAGCAATCACATGGTACCAGCAAAGGGCCGGTACAAACAGCCAGTGACAGATTGCGCTGCAGCATGGCCACGAGGCTCGTTTAAGGAGGACGTCATATAATGTCCACCCGGAACGATGAATGTCCTGCCCGGGCTGTCACCAAACAGTGGGCTGGGTGAGAAGTAGTTCAAAATCCCAGAACCTTTATGGCTACCTGCACTCCACAGGCGACATGTATAATAAGTAATGAACCCACATGAATGGAAGTCTCCTACCTTGCTGTGTTAGTTGCTGCGTTCTCTGCAGAGCCAGCGTCCTGCGAGGATTCGCTTTACACCCATCTTTCCCCATGAGGTGGGTTTTCCAGGCCTGCAAAACACACAGAACAAGATCAGTGGGGTCACATGTACACAAAGGAACACAGGTGGGAAACATTCATATCAAGGGGCAAAGAAATCACATTTTTAGAAGAGCTTCACAGGGAGGGCTTTTTTTCCCAGCAGGAACGCGGGGAACACAGTTCCGCCACCTCCAGCACTGAACGCATGTAATGGCAAGAGGTGTGGGGGTGTGCGGGGGTCTATTGTTGCTGAAGGGGATCTATTTTTGTGTGGTGGGGGTGTATTGTTGCCGGCGGTGGGGGTCTATTGTTGCTGGAAAGATCTACTGTTGAGGAAGGGAGTCTAATGTTGCTGGCTGCTAGAGAATCTACTGATGCCAGCTGTTGGGAGAGCTTTTGCTGCTGGGGTAGTATTTTGTTGTGAGGGGTCTTTTCGGGCTAATCTATTGTTGCTGGGGGGGGGGGGGGATCAGGTCTCATTGCTGCTGGCTGTGGGGGATGCATTTTACTATTTCACTTGTTATTACCAAATTCCATAAAAATTACTTAGCACCACAAAATTATACTTTGTTCTGTATTCTCTAAAAGGTGGGTAGAACCAAGGAATGATGCTTGGAGGTGGGCGGGGGGCAGAGACAAGGAGTGACTCAGAAGGGGGGGGGGGGGGAGTTCCTTCCCCTATTCTCCGAGAATAAAAGCCCTGTTCACTGGTAAAATCTGGAGCTAAGAAAAAGGGTTTTGTCCATAACCCCCAGTATTTCTACAAGACACTAACACAAAGATAGTTTGCAGCCTTATACACCGGGGAGGGGAACAGCATCGGTAGCAGGCAAGCTGAAGGACTCCTAATCTGCAGGCTCTATAGCAGATCTGCCACAAATAAAACTTCAGCCTAGAGGCGATTCAGTTCGCATTGTGCGCTATACAAGTATTTCATTCATTCATTTCATTCATTCAGTTAAACATCTGTAATCAAACTGCATTCACATTTCCCCTAAAAGCTAAACAGCTTTTACACTGTCCTGACGAAGCCTCAGGGGCAGGGCAAAATGCGTCGGAGGCGTGGCTTTTAACCAGGATGATATGGACTTGAGGGTTTATTTCCCTTCTCCTATCGGCATGCATTGAGATGGGACGGGCTCTTTTCAATGCCAGCATCCTCCTCCTGTGTGAGTCACCAGAATCAGAGCTAGGAACCTAGAGCGGTACCCCAAGTTCTTCTTACATACGGTCACCATTTAGATCAGGTTACAGCCATACATAGGGTGTAAGGTGTGGCATGTTTGCAAAAGAACTCCCCTATCCTTCCTGACAGTGGGGGGGGGGGGGGGGGTTCTATTGCGGCAGCTACAATTTCTCAATGCATACCTGCACAAAATTCAAATCTGTGAATGAATGAACTACATTTTCATTCATCAGCCAGGAAGCTGCGCATGGGATGTACTTGGACATTCCAGCATGACAATGATCCAAAACACAAGGCCAAGTCCTCTGGTCATTGGCTACAGCAGAATAAAGTGAAGGTTCTGGAGTGGCCATCTCAGTCTCCTGACCTCAATATCATTGAGCCCCTCTGGGGAGATCTCAAACATGCCGTTCATGCAAGACAGCTCAAAAATTTACAGGAACTGGAGGCTTTGTGCCAAGAGGAATGGGCAGCTTTACCATCTGAGAAGATAAAGAGCCTCCTCCACAAAAGCTGTCATTGATGTTAATACACGGTATTAAGAACTGGGGTATGTAAACTTTTGATCAGGGTTAATTGGGTAGATTGTTGCGATTATGGTTTAAAAAAAAAAAAAAAAGAAGGAGTAAACACAGTTGATTGATAATAAATGGCTTCAGCTAAACACTAACCATGAGTGAAAGAACAGTTATTCATATTTTCTGAAAAATGGCCAAGAAATTAAATTCTGCCAGGGTATGTAAACTTATGAGCGCAACTGTATTTTGCAAAGAAAAATGGGCAAAAATGTCCCTCTCTAGATGTGCAAAGCTGGCAGAGGTGTCCCCAAAAAGACTTGCAGCTGTAATTGCAGCAAAAGGCGGTTCTACAAAGTATTGACTCCGGGGGGCGCCATACAAATGAACCCCCTACACTTTTCACATATTTATTTGTATCATTTATCATTTTCCTGCCACTTCACAATTATGTGCCACTTTGTGTTGTTCTATCACATAAAATCCCAATAAAATACATTTACGTCTTTGGTTGTAACATGACAAAATGTGGGGAATTTCAAGGGGTATGAATACTTTTTCAAGGCACTGTACTTCTCTGCTAAATTCTAACCCTAGAATGTACTATTGCTTTAATGAAAAGCTGGCACTCGGAGCTGGCAGGGGCAGGCTGGGAGTAGTATTCTTCTACTGTTATAAGTACAAACTGGGTGGAGGGAGATGACACAATAGTATCATCTAAACACTGTTAGTACATATAAACACACCAAGCCCTCTGCTAATAAACGGGGGACCAACGCAGGCGCTGTCCAAACCTCTCATTTACATACTTTGTGATGGTATCTGCTCCGCTATTACTTCAGCACTGCAATTATGATTTCTCTATAAACAAGTAATAATATACAGTTTAATGAGGGACCTTTTCATATCTGTGTTATAACGGGTACAGAGAACCTGTCAAGATAGAAACATTGGGGGTTCCATTTGTAAGCTTAGCATCTGGTACCCCCATCTGACCTGGAATAGTATGAAGGACGGGGGGGTTTGCATGCTTGTGCTAGGTCAGAGACACACATCTTCTGAAACTATGCTGCCATAGCAGCCAACTCACTTCTATTTGGGATTGCGGGAAGGCTACTTGGGGTTTTTCCTAAGCCCTCTTGGGCCATTTCAATATCCTTCTGGAAGGAAGCTTTAGCTGCAATACCTACCTTCAAATCTGAGCTGTCCCTGGCAGTACCTCTTTTTCACCACAAGGTGTCCATAGTCTTCCAAGTTAAATGGCACCCAGTGGTATTCAATCCAGAAGTCTGAGGAAGGACTGAGTCCAAGGCGTTATGTCTCTACCCTGTGCACAGCGCTCTGCACTTGGTGCAATGATATCAGCATAGCTGCTCAGGAAGTGTGATCTCCATTGATAGGAGCCCTGGGTGGGGGGGGGGGGGGGCGGCATGTAGGAGTTTTAGGAGAGGAATGTTGTCTCAATCTTGCCTGATTATTTTTCCATTTCAAAATGTGCCAAAATATTTTTTTTAGTCAGTGAAGGGTCTGGACTGCAGGCTAGCCAGTAAAATTCCAGACTCTTCTACTAGGAAGCCATGCTGGTGTCATAGATGCAGTATGTGGTTTATCATTATTCTGCTGAAATATGGAAGGAATTCCCTGAAAGAGACATTGTCCAGATGGGAGCATATGCTGCTCTAACACCTGGATCTCTCTTACAGCATTGATGGTGCCTGCCCAGATGTGGAAGCTGCCCATTCTACATGCACCAATCCCACCCCCCCCTCCCAGAGATACCAGCTTCTGAACTGAGCACTAATAACAAGCCAGAAGGTCCCTCTCCTCTTTCGTCCGGAGAACTCGGCATCCATGGTTGCCAAAACGAATGTCAAATTTCGATTAGTCTGACCATAGGGCATTTTTTCACTTTGTTACAGACCATTTTAAACAAGCTTTGGCTCAGGAGGACAGTTTTCCACTTTGCAACAGACCATTTTAAAAGGAGCTTTGGCCCGGAGAACATGGCAGCGTTTCTGGATCATGTTCAGGATATGGCTTCTACTTTCCATGATAGAGCTTTACCTTGTGTTTTTGGATGGCATGGTGAGCTTTGATCACAGACTGATTTCTGGAAGTCTTCCTGAGCCCATGCAGTGATGTCCATCACACAATCATGCCTGGTTTTAATGCAGTGCATCTGAGGACCCGAAGATCACAGACATCCACTATTGGGTTTCAGCCTTGTCCCTTCCACACCGAGATTTCTCCAGATTCTCAGAATCTTTTGATATTATATACTGTAGAGCAGTGATTCTCAACCAGGGTTCCATGGAACCCTAGGGTTCCTCCAGAGGTTGCTAGGGGTTCCTTTATCATTGGGCAATTTCTGCCTCTTAGATAAGTTCCCACTGACACCATTGATCTTTTTAGCTATCTGTACGGGAATAATTCTTCCCTATGACCACAAGTGTAAGGAGAATTCTTCCCACTGACCATCACACTATTGTATCACGAGTTGTAGACATTTTAGCAGGGCTTTCCCAAGACCGGAGAACTATTTCAAGGGTTCCTCTTTGTCGAAAAGTTTGAGAAAGGCTGCTGTAGAGGATGATAGATTTAAAGTCTTTGCAATTGAGGAGCATTATTCAAAAAAAAAAAAAAAATTTACAATTTTTCGACACACAGATTGGTGAAGCTCTGCCCATCTTTACTTCTGAGACACTCCGACTCTCTTAGATGCTCTTTCTATACCCAATTATGCCACTGAACTGTTGTCAATGAACCAAATTAGTTGCAAAATGTACTTCCAGCTCCTCCTTGTCGGTACCACTGACTTTGCTGGCTTTTTGTGCCGTGCCCCAACTTTTTTGAGATGTGTTGCTGACATAAAATTTCACAGTGACCCCATTTTTTTTTCTTCTTAAAATGGTACATTTTCTCACTTTAAACATTTGATATTCTATTGTGAATAAAATATGGGTTTATGAGATCTGCATTCTATTTTTATGTAGATTTTACAAAGCGTCCTAACTTTTTTTGGAATTGGGGTTGTAGAAATGGGTATTTGAACCCCTTGCTGCTGCAGCACACAGTACTGTTGGAAGATTAAAAGGGAGCGCACTTTTTATTTTAAGCTTCAGCCGGACTGCAATACAGTAATAATATAGAAAGCTTCAATGGGCTTTATAACACACTTGCCCCGGGGCATGTCTTTGTCTCGGCTTCTAAGGATTTAATTGCTCCATCAGGTATTTGGACCGGCACTGCCCAGCGTCGGCTTACTCTCGGGTTGGCCAACTAATGACCTTTTCTATCGGTCTTTTCTTCTTAAAATATATTTACAATAAAAGGCTGAAAATGAACCCGCTAACTCTCTGCCAAGGGCCTTCCATTTAATCTTTCTTCTGGAATGAAGTGAAATATCACGTAACAAAAGAAAAGCCCCTCATACTCATTTTCCGTTCCCAATTAAAGAAACGCACAAGACATGAAGGCAGCGCTGGAATTCAAGCGGGGAATGAGCCGTGCCGAGCACAACATGCCTTTATCTGAAATTATAACTCTGTGTCCTTTAATACAGGTGCCGTGGTGGGATCACTTACCAGAACGTTTTAAAGCTGCTGGAGGAATAAAAGAAATATTGAGCTCTAAAACGGGGAGCCCAGCGGGTAAAATCCCCCCCATTCATTACAGTAAATTGAAGTTAGCAGGTTGACCAGAGATATATAAATCACTTTAAATATCTTTGCATTGAAACTGAACTATAAAACACAGTCCTGCCATCTTACAACTGTTTGTTGTGGAATAAAACTTGACTTGCTGTAAAAACATGGCTGGATGAGAGGTGATTACTGTACTCGTCTTTTCCTTCTTTGTCTTTCTGCTAAACAGATATCATATAAATCCATTCCTCTTGTGTCTTCTTCTGGAATCTGGTGATCTTTGTGTATTTCTCCCAGATCTGTGCAGTAATCCAGTGTGAGACTTTCAGTAATAAAGACCGCCCATTGCTGCTCTCTCTCCTTGTGCAGGGTGGCTGGTCTTGTCTCCGCCCCCTCGTGTAGTTCATGGAACTTGCTGGGCTCCTCCCACAGCTCTGCTCTTTCTCCTTGTGCAGGGTGGCTGGTCTGGTCACCGCCCCCTCGTGTAGTTCATGGAACTTGCTGGGTCCCTCCCACAGCTCTGCTCTCCTTGTGAAGGGTGGCTGCTCTTGTTTCCGCCCCCTCCTATAGTTCATGGAACTTGATGGGCTCCTCCCACAGCTCTGCTCTCCTTGTGAAGGGTGGCTGCTCTTGTTTCCGCCCCCTCCTATAGTTCATGGAACTTGATGGGCTCCTCCCACAGCTCTGCTCTCCTTGTGAAGGGTGGCTGGTCTTGTCTCCGCCCCCTCCTATAGTTCATGGAACTTGCAGGGCTCCTCCCACAGCCTTGCTCTCCTTGTGCAGGGTGGCTGGTCTTGTCTCCGCCCCCTCGTGTAGTTCATGGAACTTGCTGGGCCCCTCCCACAGCTCTGCTCTCCTTGTGAAGGGTGGCTGCTCTCGTCTCAGCACCCTCCTATAGTTCATGGAACTTGCTGGGCCCCTCCCACAGCTCTGCTCTCCTTGTGAAGGGTGGCTGCTCTCGTCTCAGCACCCTCCTATAGTTCATGGAACTTTCTGGCCTCCTCCCACAGCTCTGCTCTCCTTGTGAAGGGTGGCTGCTCTTGTCTCCGCACCCTCCTATAGTTCATGGAACTTGCTGGGCTCCTCCCACAGCTCTGCTCTCCTTGTGCAGGGTGGCTGGTCTTGACTCCCCCCCCCCCTTCCTGTAGTGAATGGAACCTGCTGAGCCCCTCCCACAGCTCTGCTCTCTATCCTTGTGCAGGGTGGCTGGTCTGGTCTCCGCCCCTGTCCTGTAGTTCATAGAACTTGCTGGGCCCCTCCCACAGCTCTGCTCTCCTTGTACAGGGTGGCTGGTCTCGACTCCCCCCCCCCTCCTGTAGTGGATGGAACCTGCTTGGCTCCTCCCATAGCTCTGCTTGCTCTCCTTTTTAAGGGTAGCTGGTCTTGATGCCACCCCCTGTCCTGTAGTAGGGAGAACCTACTGGGGCCCCTCTCACAGCTGTGCTCTCTGCACAGACAACGTACAGCACAGTGATGATGTCACCACTACATCCAGAACGTAATATCTGTGTTTACGAAGGCATAAGGTGCAGTCATAGTGGATTAGTATGGCTACTGGGGCATTTATTTAGAGCAGGACTCTACTCACCCCGCTACTATAGCACTGCGTTGTTCTGCAACTCCCTGCTGCTGACCTGGTCTTCTTCCAGGTAACAATTTTTGGGCATGTTCATGATCTGGGCCAGGACAATGTGCATGGGAGTTTGTTTATCTCTGCACATGCACAGGGCATTGTACAATGCTGACAGACGGGTACAAACACGTGTGTGTGTTGTGTGTGTTGTGTGTGTTATGTGTGTTATGTGTGTGTGTGTGTTATGTGTGTGTGTGTGTTATGTGTGTGTGTGTGTTATGTGTGTGTGTGTGTTATGTGTGTGTGTTTGGGGGGGTAAATCTGAGCTGAAGCCATCCACTTATTTACATCAATGGATATGGATTCAGGAAAGGAGAATACTCTTTTGGTAAAGCAGGAAAGCATTTTAATAATAATAATAATAATAATAATAATAATAATAATAATAATAAAGAAAATATATTACCTCTTCTCCAGGTAAAAAGTTCTCATGGCACAAAGGACATCGGTTTGCTACTTTGTCTCCTTTAGCAGCTATAAAAGAAGAACAAAAAGAATGAGCATGCAGAGAATTGCAGTTCCTGTGAAATATTAGTAGTAGCATTGGGTGTAGTAGTAGTAGTAGTAGTAGGTGTAGTAGTAGTGAAAAGTAGGATTTTTATTTTTTTTAGGAATTTAGTAGGATTATTTTTTTTTTTTTGAGCCACAAATATTGTTACACAGAAAAGGACATCACGACATCACCAAACCAATTGATAAAGCAATCTATCACAGAATTTTGAAAATCATAATTAGAACAGAGTACAAAAGCAGAAGTAATGTGGAAGATATTAAACTTAAAACATTAAAATAAAAGAATTGGACTTGATTTCAGCTTTTTGTGCAGCAGCATCGGGGGATGGAATGGCAGGATTTGGGTCCAATCAGGGCTGCTGAATTTACACACAGTGACAAGGAACATACTGACAGAAGAGAACAGAGAGATAACTTCATCAGTCTGTTTCTGCTCCTCCAACATTCAATCTAACCTCACTGTGGGTCGGGAGGTGACCTGTAATACTTAAAGGAGGTGTAAAATCTCAGGGTTTTTCACCTCAATACATTCTATGCATCAAGGTGAAAATTCCTTTTGTGCTGCAGCTGCTCCCAGAGCCCCTCTTTTTCTTACCTGAACCCGATCGATCCAGCGATGGGGACGAGCACCTCAGCTCCAGCCAGTGTCTTGGGTCCTCATTAGATAGTTGATAGTAGTGGGAGCCAATGGCTCCTGCTGCTGTCAATCAAATCTAGTGACATGGAAGCCGGGGGTGGGGCCCGAGTCCCGCTGTCTGTGACAATGGACGCAGAAGCAGGACTCTGAAGCGCGCACCTGCACCAGTACCCCCATGGAAAGAGGCTCTCCGTGGGGGCACCCGAGAAGAGAGGGAGCCAAGGGTGCCGCCGAGGGACCCCAGAAAAGGAGGATTGGGGACCACTCTGTGCAAAACCCTTACACAGATCAGGTAAGTATGACAGGTTTGTTATTTTTTTTTAAAAACGATCGATTACAATCACTTTAAACTGCAGCTGGTAAACAGGTTGGTGGTGCAGCAATACAGGGCTGTGTGAATGTCAGAACTACAAATCCTTGGACAGCTGCAATGGGAGAGAGCAGCTCCAGAAGCAATGTAGAGAAGGTGTCTTCAAAAGGGATTGTAATTTTTTTTTCATCTTACCCGAGGTCCCTCTCTGTCCAGCGATGCCCATGAATGGTGTCCAAGAGTCTCCCCTCCAGGCAGACTGAGACACAGCAGCGGTGCCATTGTCAATCAAAGTCAGCTAGCCAATCAGGAGAGCGGGGGTGGGCCAGGTCAGGGCACTGAACAGGAGGGAGGGGCCAGGACCGCAGAAGGGGGATCTAAGAAGAGGAGGATCCGGGCTGCTCTGTGCAAATCCACTGCATCAGAGCAGATAAGTAGAACATGTTTGTTATTTTTATAGGAAGAAACCTGAGACTTTACAATCACTTTAAGACCCTTTTCACACCACACCGCCCATAGCGTGGGCGGTAAAACGCTGCTATTTTTGCGGCGCATTTCGGCGGTTAGTGTGGCACTTTTACCCCGGCTAGTGGCCGAGAAAGGGTTAAAACTTCCGGCAATACACCGAAATAGCGGCGTTTTGCCGGCGGTATTACAGCGCTGCCCCATTGATTTCAATGGGGAGCAGCGGTGGAGGAGCGGTAAACACACCGCTCCAAAGAAGCTGCTGGCAGGACTTTTCCCTGATGTCCTGCCAGCGCACCGCTGTAATGTAAAAGCCCTCGGGTCTTTCACACTACAAACAATGGTGCAGCTTCTTTAGGGCGGATTGCAGGCGCTATTTCTAACGCTATAGCGCCTGCAAAACGCCCTGGTGTGAAAGGGGTGTAATAGTACAAAAGGTGTCCATCCTTCTAGGACACTAACGGAAAGAAATAATGTAAGCCGGGAATGGGAAGGGTTATCCTGGGCTGGTTTATATTTTCTTTTCTCCCCACTGTCCAATCTTCCTGTAGGCAGCAGTATAACCCAAAAGGTGAGGGAACTCCAGTGTCCCTCAATGGACCCCAAAAAATGTTTGGCCTTTCACTTTAAGAGACATCCCCTTACTGCTCACAAACTGGGTTTCCAAAAACCAACAAAGGCTGGCCTCTGAAACCCAGAGAGCAACGCAGCTGGTGGAGGTCAATTGTGTAAGTGGACGCACCCAGACCTCTGTGGATTCAGTCACTGTAAAGTTGGAAGGACTTGGAATGATGTCCATTGGACTGCAACGGGATGAGGAAACTCTTAGAGAAGAGGAGAAGAGTGTGCGAGACACGCCTGCGATCATTGTATGGCTGGTGGAAGGGTGCCAGGGTGTGGGGGCACGCTCTCCTGCCAGCTGAAGGCACACTTCTAGCTGCTGGCTTTATTCAGGACTTGCTTTTACAGGTCTCTCTGCAGACAAAAGGAAAACGGCCCCAGAGATGGCGGAACAAGCCGACATGCCACGCACAATTAAACCAACATGGCAGACAATAAAGCTGCTGTAATGTGGTGGCAGATTCATCCAGGTCATCATGAGAAGCACTGGGCCTGAGGTGGCAACCCTCGACGAAGAGGTAAGTGACTGTCACACGTGGTCAGAACCCACGGCCTACTTCTCCAGTGCAGAGTCACACATTGAAACCTCGAGGTTCAGTCACTTCAATGTTTTTTCATGGACAAAATGATGAGAACAGACCTGCTATAGCAATACAAAATAACACGAAGGCCAAGTAATCATATAAATAGTGAATAAAGTCCCAAATAAAGGAGAGCAAATGCAGACCTATACAAAATGGGCGCTCCACTTCTTCTCAGTGCCTCCGGTGTTCCCAGACACTGAATGAATGAATGAATGAAATACTTGTATAGCGCACAATGCGAACTGAATCGCCTCTAGGCGCTGTGACAAGCTTTGATCATCTGCTAAAAGAGGAAGGTCTTGAGTTTTTTCCTAAGGGCCGGTTCACACAGGGGGCGATGCGAGGCGACACCGACTTGCCTCGCCGCGACCTCAGCGGCGACTTGCAAATGACTTCTGTATAGAAGTCAATGCAAGTCGCCCCGAGGTCGCCCAAAAGTAGTACAGGAACCTTTTTTCTGAGTCGGAGCGACTCGAGTCGCTCCTCTCAGAACGGTTCCATTGTACAGAACGGGGGCGACTTGTCAGGTCGCGGCACGGCAAGTCGTGTCGCCTCGTGTCGCCCCCTGTGTGAACCGGCCCTAAAGGTCAGTTGATTTTCTTCCAGGCGGATGTTGATTGGTAGAGCATTCCATAGCCGAGGCCCTTGGACAGCGAATCTCCGACCCCCCTTGGATTTATACCGGGCTTTGGGCACGAGGAGGAGGTTTTTGTTGGCTGATGGAAGACTGCGGTTTGGTGTGTAATGATTTATTTTCTCCATTAGGTATTGCGGAGCTTCTCTATGCACGCATTTGTGGGTGAGGCAAAGGGTCTTGAACGTGATCCGATTTTTTACGGTTAGCCAATGTAAGCTCCTCAGTGAAGGAGAGATGGATTCCCAGGGTTTTTTTCCTGTTATCAGCCTTGCCGCCGTGTTTTGGATCAGTTGTAATTGCACAAGTTGATATTGTGGTAATCCTATGTAAAGCGAGTTTGCGTAGTCCAGTCGTGAATTAATGATTGTTCCAACTACCACTGCTTTGTCATTCTTTGGGATAAAAGGGAGGAGTCTGCGAAGCATGCGCAGCAGATGGTGAGATCCACTGACTACAGTCACCACAAGCTGTTGACTTGCTATTGCTAGTCAGGTAAGTAGCGCTTGTGTTTGGGGATATAACCCCCCTCCAATCTCCAATAGCTTGTTTCTATAGGTCCTTCTTAGATGGTGTACTCGTCATGCATGAAAAAAAAAACAGGGGGATGTCAGAGTGTAAAACTGTTCGATTTTACTAAAACACATACAGAAATATTGTAAAAAATTCACGCTCACATGTGTAGGTGCCTATAAGAACTGGCACCAGGTATGTATGGCTTGCGAAGGGAGGGGGAAAAAAAAATGGGCGTGGCTGTGCATATGTAGAAAACCAGCATGTGCTCCAACAGGAGGGTATGACATCACCATAAATGACCCCGGCATGTAGACTGCACCTCGACCGGTTTGGACATCTTCAGGAACTTCTTTTGTCCAATCAAACTAAATCGATTGAGGTGCGGTCTACATGATGATGGAATTTCTGGTCACCAACAGTCCCATTAACTTTAATGGCGATGGGGCAGGCGACACAACAAGGTGAGGGACGTGGCGGCAGCAGGTGAGTGGACGCCCGCTAACAGGCGCTGCCACGATGGACCTGAAATGACAGGTGCTCTTTAAATCTAAGGACTCATTCTTGCTGGTAGTTAGAATCTTTAATATTTGCAAACAAAAGGAAGGTTTATTATTTACAAAAATAAGCTGTCCGGTTAGTAAAAACAGCGATATCAGAACCGATTTAATCATACAGTTTGTAGTGTACATAGAGCTGCAGAACAATTGGATAAAGGAATATTCCTGAACTTTGTTTTATCTCATGGTTACCGTGAAATTGTGTGAATGCATCAATGCATTGTTTGGCATCTCAGCTTGCATTCATTGAATGATTTTACCAAAAATGTAAATATTGCAGAATATACAGCCTCATATGCTACATTACTAGGCTCCATTTCAACCTAAATTATTAATGCATCTTAAATAGAAAACTATCTTTAGATAGATTTTTGCTCCAAAAAACATTGTAATAAAATAAATTAATTTGATAAAAATCAAAAAAAGTCTGATTTAAATAAAAAAAAATTAATAAAAAAAAATGTTTTTTTTAAATCCACCCTGCTTTACCCCAGAAATTGGTTGCACTGCACATTATGTTATTGTAGCTAGAGATATTTGAGAAGTTGGATTGCCAGTGGATGGATAGACAGAGATTTAGATGACAAATTAAACAAAACATGGAAATGCTTCTGTATATGTGCAAATAGAGCGTGTGCATAGACTTAAAGGCCAAGTCCACCTTCTACATCATGTTCCATCCACATTTAGGGTGTTGAGTACAACATGGTGCCATTGTGGGAAAGCGATTTGCAGTTATCAATGGAATACAAGTGTGGAGAGTACTGCACTTGCAGACCACCGACACTTTCTCCAGCTCAGCAACCAACAGTCCATACCCTGGTATGGGCATAGAGCTGGAGGAAGAGTCTGCAGGAGCCTGGCCTTGGAATGATGGCGGTTCATATGGAAAAAAATAAATAAAAAATAGTCGATGAAAAATTATTATTTTTTTTGTTTGCAAAAGGTGGAGATATCAGATTGAATTGACAGACCACAATAAATATAGACACACAAATAAAAGAACATATAACCTATATTTTTTCACAGTTATTTCAAATAGAGACAATCTATTGGTCCAACAACTCTGATTACAATAAAGGTCCTATATGAAGTTTTCCACACTACATCATGCGTCTCAGTCAAATATAGATGGAAGAATACTTTCCCCCCCTGCTGCCAAACACAACTCTGATCCTAATAAATCCCCCCCCACCCTGAATTTTGCTTTGTTACTCCTATTGATCCCTATTGTCCCTACTGTATCCTGTGGATGGGTGGAGATTAGAGTGACGAACCAATAAGAGTTGTGGGGAGCCAGAAGAGTCACACTTTCTAAAGTCTGCTGCCTCAGTGATTTTTTATCTTTGTGTCAGATGTTACTATGGGATACGGAAGTATAATGACATCATAAGTGTCAGATGTTACTATGGGATACAGGAGTATAATGACATCATAAGTGTCAGATGTTACTATGGGATACGGAAGTATAATTACATCATAAGTGTCAGATGTTACTATGGGATACAGGAGTATAATGACATCATAAGTGTCAGATGTTACTATGGGATACGGAAGTATAATTACATCATAAGTGTCAGATGTTACTATGGGATACAGGAGTATAATGACATCATAAGTGTCAGATGTTACTAAGGGATACGGAAGTATAATTACAAGCATTCTATAAACGTCAGAGGCTTTTATTGACAATGACATGAAGTTTATGCAAATATTTGGAGTGGTGACCTTTCTCTTTCAGAGACCTCTGCAATTCCCCCCGGCATGCTGTCATCAAGTTCTGGGCCACATCCTGACCGATAGCAGCCCCCCCCCCTCCATTCTTGCATAATCAATGCTTGGATTTTGTCAGAATTTGTGGGTTTTTATATTTTTGTTCATCCACCTATTGAAGATTGACCACAAGTTCTCAATGGGATTAAGGTCTGGGGAGTTTCCTGGCCATGGACCACTCTTTATTAATGGCAAATTTGTGAGTGAGCCTCCCACTCTGTTGGCTGAGAAGCAACCCCCAAACATGAATGGTCTCAGGAGGCATGACACAGGACTGATATTAGCGCTCACCTTTTCTTCTCAGGGAAATGTTTTTCCAAACACCCCAAACAAAGGGAAAGGGGATTCATCAGAGAAAATGACTTTTCCCCAGTCCTCAGCAGTCCAATCCCTGGACTTTTTGCAGAATATCAGTCGGTCCCTGATGTCTTTCCTGAAGATAAGTAGCTTCTTTGCTGCCCATGACACCAGACCATCGTCCAAAAGTCTTCTCCTCACTGTGCATGCCGATGTACTCACGCCATTCCTGAGCAAGCTCTGCACTGGTGGTGGTTTGATTCCCCAGCCCCCCCCACCCCACTGGTGGTGTCCCAATCCCCCCCCTTTCTGGACTGGTGGTGTCCCGATCCCACACCCCTTCTGGCCTGGTGGTGTCCCGAAGGCCCCCCCCCCCCTCACCGCCCTCCCACAGCGCAATTAAAGGGGTGGGCCAACGAAAAAAAAATTAAAATTAAAAGTCAGCAGCTACAAACACTGTAGCTGCTGACTTTTAATAAGCATACTTGCCTATCCAGAGTGCCCGCGATATCCGCCACCCGAGGCCGACCCATCCTTCGGCTCTTGGGTCCCGGTGCCGCCATTCAAAGTAAGGCAAACAGGCAGTGGAGCCTTGCGGCTTCACTGCCCTATTCCTACTGTGCATGTGTGAGTCGCGCATCTCTTTGTGAATGGGGCGCTCTGTCTTGTGGGACACACAGAGTTCCCAGAACACACCGCGCCCCATTCCCCAGAAGACAACGTGAGGAGAAGACAGAAGATCACCGTGGAATAGGAAGAGGCAGATTAGGACGATCTGCCTAGCAACAGCCATTTCTGGTAAGTGAAAACATTTATTTATTTTTTTGCAGCCTTTTTATGCTTTTTTTTTTTTTTAGGGTGACGGTCCTGGTACTTGTAGGACTTTCTGGGGCACCCTAAAGCCTTCTTCACAACAATTGAACCTCTCTCCTTGAAGTTACTGATCAACGGATAAATGGTTGATTTAGGTGCAATCTTAGTAGCAGCAGCAATATCCTTGCCTGTGAATCCCTTTTTGTGCAAAGCAATGATGACTGCACATGTTTCCTTGCAGGTAACCATGGTTAACAGAGGAAGAACAATGATTTCAAGCACCACCCTCCTTTTTAAAGCTTCCAGTCTGTTATTCTAACTCAAACCTGCATTACAGCCTTGTGCTCCTCAACACTGGCATCAGTGTTACAGAGAGAATCACTGACATGATGTCAGCCGGTCCTTTTGTGGCAGGGCAGAAATGCAGTGGAAATGTATTTTTTTTTGGGGGGGGGGGATTAGGTTAATTTTCATAGCAAAGAGGGGACTTCGCAATTAATTGCAATTCCTCTGATCGCTCTTCATAAAATTCCGGAGTGTATGCAAATTGGCATCATAAAAACCGAGGCAGCAGACTTTGTGAGAAATAATGTGTCATTCTCAAATTTTTTTTGCCAGGGTTGTGGAGACAGGGTCACTTGAATTCATTGTAAACCTTACTAATACATTAGGATGCCTCCTACAGGGAACAGAACATCCGATCCCCTTATACCCCTGGCTGCGAGACTTGTGAGATTCGTGTTCTTGTTCAATAGTGACGCAGTATGGAAAAGGGCTTTGCTGTCTGTCCCTGTAGATGGGTCACATGTGTAAAGCTCGGTGCCTCTGTCATGGCACATGCCATGTTTACGGCACTTCATTAACTGGAACTGCTGGGAAGTGTCTCCAAATACTTAAAGAGGAAGACTAAACTCGCCAACATGATAGAGAAAAAAACAAAAAAACCCTGTCTTGTTGAAAACGTACACAGTGTACCGATTCAGATTCATCACACTAAAAACTTTATTTAACTGCTTGCTGACCAGTTGCCGCAGTTTAACTGCGGCAGGTTGGCTCAGCTGGGCAAATAGACGTTACCTTATGTCACTTTTCCTTTAGGCCACTAGGGGCGCGTGCCTATGCGAGTGTCTTGCGGTCGCGATGATTGCCGGGCTCCCGCGATTGCTCGTGACAGAAAAAACACACAGATCCCGGTTCATTCAGGGGAGAGGAGACATATACTATGTATGAACACCGATCTATCTCTCCTCCTAGTCAGTCCCACCCCCTGCCTGCTTCTAGCAAGTCCCATCACACACACACACACACACACACACACACACACACACACACACACACACACACACACACACACACACACACACACACACACACACACACACACACACACACACACACACACGGAAGACATTTAACCCCTTGATCGCCCCCTAGTGTTAACCCCTTCCATGCCAGTGACATTTACACAGTAATCAGTGCATTTTTATAGCCCTGATCCCTGTATAAATGTCAACGGTTTCAAAAAAAAGTGTCAAAAGTGTCCGATCTGTCCGCCATAATGTCACAGTCCTGATTTTTTTTTTTTTTTTATCGCAGAACGCCGCCATTACTAGTAAAAAAAAAAAAAAAAAAAAAGAATGTCATAAATATACCCCTATTTTGTAGACGCTATAACTTTTGCGCAAACCAATCAATATACGCTTATTGCGATTTTTTTTTTTACCAAAAATATGTAGAACATATATCGGCCTAAACTGAGGAATAAAAATTTTTGGGGATAAAAATTGGGGATATTTATTATAGCAAAAAGTAAAATAGTGTTTTTTTTTTCAAAATTGTCGATCTTCCAAAATAAAAGCTATTTGTGGGAAAAAAAGGACATCAATTTTGTTTCGCTGCAACATTGTACAACCTAGCAATTGTTAAAAAAGAGTTAAAGAGATGCAGTGCCGAACCGCAAAAAATGGCCTGGTCATTGAGCAGCCAAATCTTCCGGGGCTGAAGTGCTTAAAGGAGAAGTACGGGGGAAAGATGGTTTGGCTGGACTTCTGTGGATCACGGGAGTGCCATTCGTTCTGCATTCCTGTGACCCATTTTCAGCTGATGTCACAGAATTCGCTCCAGTTTTAGCGTCATCACGATCATGGAGTCGGGATCTGCCCACATGCCTGGACCCACACCCAACTCAGCCTCTCAGCGAGCAGCCAAGAGCCTGAGCCAGCCGCTCCCTCCAGCGACCCGCGATCCCTTCTCAGAGAGACGGAACGGGGATCTGGCAATGTAAACAGACAGATCCCCATTCTGTCAGGGAAGTAGAGTGAGATCGCTGTTCCTAATGATCAGGAACAACGATCTCTCTCCTACTCCAGTCAGTCCTCTCCCCCCCACAGTTAGAAACACCTCCCTAGGGAACACATTTAAACCCTTGATCGCCCCCTAGTGTAACCCCTTCCTTGGCAGTGACATTTATACAGTAATCAGTGGCTACTTTTAGCTCTGATCTCTATCAATATCACTGGTCCCAAAATAGTGTCAAAAGTGTCCGATCTGCCCGCAATGCCGCAGTCCCGATAAAAATTGCTGATTACCGCCATTACTAGCAAAAAAAAAAAAAAAGTGTGCGTGTGTGTGTGTGTATATATATATATATATATATAAAATAAAAAGTCCATAAATATATCCTCTATTTTGTAGACGCTATAACTTTTGCGCAAACCAATCAATATACGGTTATTGTGTTTTTTTTCTTAACAAAATTATGTAGGATACTATATATCGGCCTAAACTGATGAAGAAACTTGTTTAATTTTTTTTAATATTTATTATAGCAAAAAGTAAAACATTTTCGGTCTTTTAAAAACCGCAGAGGTGATCAAATACCACCAAAAGAAATATCTATTTGTAGGGGGGGAAAAAAAAAAAAGACATTTTGTTTGGGTACAGCATCGCACGACCGCGCAATTATCAGTTAAAGCGATGCAGTGGAGAGTGCGCATGCGCGGGATCTCGGACGCAGACGTGCTCTGAGAGAGCTCCGCTCGATCCGGCCCAAATACAGCGATATTGAGCGCAGCCAGCGGGACAGTGGCGACGAAAACGGCAGAGGGAAGCTCCGGAGAGGGTGATGAACAGGCGGGCTCGGGGCCAGCCGAAAAGAGGTCAGCGTAAAGCCCTGCAATTCACCGGGGGGTCCGGGTCCTCTCCTAAGCGCAGGCCGCAATCCAAGATGGCGCCGGGACGCCGAGACACACGAGGCCCAGCCGGAGCTGCAGCCTTCCTGAGGGATGGAGCCAGCAGAACTCCCCTGAAACTCCCCAGGGATCCGCTCTCATCACAATCTTCCGGGGACATGGAGGAAGATCAGCAGGGTTAGTCCCGTTCGCATCCCCCTTCCCCGGCCATAGATGAAGATGCACAGGAACTGGTGGGCTCCCCTGGATCCTCTATGGATAAAAATATGGCCGACCTGGCAGAGGCCATGTCCAGTCAGCTTAGCTCTGCTTCCATAGCACCCCAGCCAGCATATTACTCCGGGGACACAGTGTTACTAGCCCGGTTCTCCACGATGCTACAACAGGAGCTTTCTAAGGCCTGCACTTTGATTACCACTGATCTTAAGAGGGACATTCACAGTATTGGTGAGAGATTTGACATAGTTGAAGCTAAAGTTGAAGGCACTGTCAAAAGGGTTAACCAGAATACCCATATGCTCACAGACCTCCAGGACAGGCTGGAGGATGCCCTCACAAAAATCGAGGACTTGGAAAATCGCTCTCGTAGATACAATGTGCGTATTCGCGGCCTGCCCGAAACGCATACCGATCTGGAAGGGGCAATGCAGGAGTTAATGAAGGACTTGATCCCAGACATAGCACCGCATCACATGGAAATTGACCGCATCCATAGGGCCCTTACTGCCCCTAGATCTGATGGCCTGCCTCGTGATGTTATTGTTAAACCGCATTACTACCAGATCAAGGAGAAGTTGATGCTTGCTGCCCGCAGTCGGCAGGACTTGACTCTCTGTGGGTCATCTATTCAGTTATTTACTGACCTTGCTCCTTCTACGGTGCAAAAGCGAAGAAATTTGAAACCCCTGCTACAACATCTTATCAACCAACAGATCAGATATCGGTGGGCCTTCCCCTTCAGACTATCTTTCATCTATAATGGCAAATCCTACTCATTTTCCACGTTGCCGGAGGGCGAAGAATTACTACTTAGCTTGGGCATTATCTCGAGAGACTCATCAGCCTCCTCTCCTCCGAATCCAGCACACCGCTCTATCTCCCCACTTTGGACGGAGCGTAAGCGGAACCCACCTAGAGGAACCCCCCGGAAGACCTGAGAATGCACTTTTATGCCCTCCTTGAAATCCTGAACTTACCACTTGCAGCAGAAGGGATACTACTATTTTTTGACCTGAGGGACACACCTGAGTCCGCCTGTGCCTGCGCGACTGCGTAGTCACCCTGTTAGCACAACCATAGTGCAGTTTCCTATTTTTTGGGATCATTTTACCCGAAACGGTTCTCCCATGACTGACTTGAAGTTATTGTGTTTTTTCCTTTTTTACTTTTCTATTATTTTTATTATTGCTCTCTCTTTTTGGACATGTTTTACAGCGTCCTCACGGTTTGATGTTTGAACCCCGTTTCTGAATATCATGGGGGTGCGGGGTCTGTCCTATGGTGGGGCCCGCAGGGCTTCCCCCGGGGGGGGGAGGGTGCTGGGGCGGGAGGGGCCATTGGGTGCCTGCTTGCCCTGGGGCCGTTACTCTCGGGGTAGGATGACTCGCGAAGCTAGTGTAACTTTCTGTCCGACAGTATGCGAGACCTGAATCCGCCCTGCTGGCATGCTTTGGAGCAAGGGCCATTTGGGCTGGATCGGAAATCCATGCTGCTCCTTTGCAAGACTACCTTCTCTCTTCGGAGAGGGGTACCCTTGCCACTTCCGGAAAGGACATTCTATCCGGCAGGGATTATTTCCCACATTGTTAAACGGTTTACACAAGTTAATTGGTATAAGTTTGCGGGCCTACGGCCCTTGTCTTTTATATTAACTAATTCTCTGTTTCTTCTCTTTTTCCTCTCTCTTTCTACCCCCTATCTTCCCCGAGCTGTGGTCCTGACCCTCACTTACACACGCTGGTACTGGAAGCCTGTGGACTGGGAGTCCCATATATTGGAGGCTATGCCCGCCCTCATGATGCTACAAGGTAAGAGTGCTCTGCCCTACCACGATGGCTAAGTCGTATTCGTCCGACTTTTCAGTGATCACCCATAATGTCCATGGCTTTAATCCCCCAATTAAAAGTACTAAAGCCTTTCAACTTTATCACAAACAGAAAGTGGATATATTGCTACTACAAGAAACACATTTCTCTAAGACGTCAGCTCCACGTTACCTTAATGTTAAATACCCGCAGTTTTACCTAGCTAATGGACCCGATAAAAAGGAGGGGGTGGCTATAGCTTTTTCTAGACGTACCCCTTTTACGCCCATCACCATAATCAAGGATAAGGGTGGCAGATATATCATGGCTGTGGGACGTATCCATGACCAACTTGTATCCTTTGTATCCTATTATGCTCCAAATTCAGGACAGGTGGACTTTTTTAGCAAGATGTTGCGGACATTGATGCCTAAGGTCCAGGGACAGGTGATTCTGGGGGGGGACAGCAATATCCCGCTGGACAGAATTATGGATAAATCCAACCCTGACAGACCCGCTTTCAAGAGACCGCCGACTGGGAGTAATAGGGTGGCTAGACTGTTGCATCTCTATGATTTAATTGACGCATGGAGAGAGTCCAATCCCACGACTAGAGATTATACGCATTTTTCGCAGGTGCACCACACACATTCCAGGATAGACCATATTCTAGTCCGCACACCTCTGCTCCCGTTGGTATCAATACTATCCACCCCCTGGTCGGACCATTCTCCGATCAAGATGTCTTTGACTGGGTTGTGGTCCAAAGCTTCCCCAGCCCCGTGGCGTTTGAATTCTAGTCTGTTAAAAGACCCTGTTTTGTACGCTGAAATAGAAAAAGCATTACAACAGTTTTTTGCGGGTAATAAATCCTCGGACACGTCACCCGCGATTAATTGGGCGGCTCACAAAGCCACGATTAGGGGCATTATGATACAAATAGGCTCTTGGCAAAAGCGGGCTCGTGACCATGCGATTCGACAGCTGGAAACCAAATTAGACCGGCTGATGCGGGAACAACATGCTCACCCGCTCTGCGACATTAGACATACGATTGATGACGTTAGACTGGAATTGAACTTGGCTCTGACGACTCAGGCGGAAAAACATATTGGCTGGACTAAACATAGGTACTATACAATGGGTGACAAACCGAATACCATGTTAGCCAGGAAACTGGTTCCCCGACCTCATACGCCTACATTACCTAAACTGAGGCTGTCCACGGGTCGCTCCACTCAAAACCCTGAACTTATTCTGAAGGAATTTTACAAATTCTACTCCAAACTTTATGGTTCACAGACTGCGTACGATTCTCGTAGAGCTGATCTCTTTTTCCGTGATGTTCCGCTGCCTCAGCTGACACGAGCTCACGCGGATCTGATGGAGGCTGAATTCACGGAATTGGAGATTAAAATGGCGATTAAGTCACTCCACCCCTCAAAGGCCCCGGGACCAGATGGCTTTCCAGGCCAATATTATAGGAAATTCCAGGATGTCGCGATTCCTCACCTGTGCTCTTATTTTAATAAGCTTCGGAGGGGAAGCAAAATACCCCTACATGAAAATGTAGCATATCTTAGTGTCATTCCTAAGCCAGGCAAGGATCACGGGGACTGTGCGAACTATCGACCGATCTCCCTGATCAATACAGACCTAAAGATTTTAACGAAAGTCTTGGCATTTAGACTTAACACTTTTCTGCCGAACTATATCCACCCTGACCAGGCCGGCTTTGTCCCGCTTAGACAGGCATCGGATCAGACCCGCAGGCTAATTAATCTTATATCAGCAGTGCAGTCGGACTGGGATGGTGGGGGCTCTAGACGGGGAATGCTGCTATCGTTGGATATTCAGAAAGCGTTCGACTCCCTTTCTTGGGAATATTTATTTGCTGTCCTACGCAGGTATGGTTTTGGTGAGCGCTTTTTGACTCTCCTTGGAACGCTTTATGACACACCGTCGGCATCGTTGATGCTGCGGGGAAATTCCTCTAAGCCTCTACCGATTAGAAGGGGTACGAGGCAGGGCTGCCCACTGTCCCCGCTCCTGTTTGTTCTTGCGATAGAGCCACTGGCCATTAGGATCAGGGAATGTCATGATGTTCAGGGGATTAGGTGTGGAAATAGGGATCATAAATGCCTACTGTTCGCTGACGATCTCTTGCTAACGCTGACGTCACCGATTACTTCCCTCCCCAACCTATATGTGATTCTTCAACCCTTCTCTGAAATCTCGGGGTTGAGAGTTAATCAGTCTAAATCTAAAGCGCTCAATCTCTCCCTGTCGGAGGCCACACAGAAGGCTCTAGAGAGCACATATCAATTTAAGTGGGAGCCGGAGGCACTGCCATATCTTGGTATTAATCTGACCCCGACTATCCAGTTGTTATACAGGAAGAATTACCCCCCACTCTACAAGATACTGACACAGGACCTGGCGAAATGGCAGGTACACCCTCCATCGTGGTTCGGCAGACTACACTCTATTAAAATGAACGTGTTGCCTAGAATACTGCATCTGTTCCGCACCCTGCCGGTGGCTCTACTGCGTAGGGATCTGCAAATGTTGCAAAATGAAATCCTTAGGTTTATTTGGGGACATAAGAGGCCCAGGGTGAACAGGAGCACAATGTACACCCTAAGAAAACATGGGGGACTGGGCCTGCCGGATCTGCAGAAATATTATCATGCGGCTCAGCTGGCCCACCTCACAAGATACCATTCACGCCACACACATGCTATTTGGATGGATATGGAATCTTATTCCTGTCGCCCCTCACAGGTTTCACAGCTATTATGGCTTCCGATGAAAGATAGACCGCTGATATTGTGTCCTACCCTGTCACTGGCTTTGGCTATATGGGACAGGCTGTCAAAAATATACAAATTCAGATCACCCCACAATCCGCTGGCGCCATTACTTAACAACAAAGAGTTCACCCCGGGCCTCTCTCCTCAACTGTTCAGCTGGTGGACAAATAAAGGGCTATTGCGCATTGCTGACCTATGTGACCATAGGGGTATACTTTCTGAACAAGCTCTAACAGAAAACTTTGATATGCCGTCTTCGGAGAAGTTTCGATGTGCCCAATTACGACATTTCGTACAGAGTATGACCCGTAGGGGAGACCTGGGGTCCCTGACTCCCATGGAGCAGTTGAGTATGCAATATGACAAAATTAGAGGCCATTTATCAGCCATCTACACAATACTTAGAGGTCCAGGGAAGAAGTTGAGTTATATGATCCAGTGGGAGCGGGACCTTCAGGAATCCTTTGAATTAGATGACTGGTGCACGCTCTCTGAGACGGCATATCGCTCTCTCACCAACACATCGGTGATAGAGGCTAATTACAAGGTATTGTTGAGGTGGTACATGGTCCCAGCCAGATTGGCCGCTTTTGATCCGGGAGCTACGTCCCATGCGGCCAGGTGGGGGACCACCTACCATATTTGGTGGTCATGCCCGAAGGTCAGAAGGTTTTGGATTAGAGTGTTTAATTTTGTCTACACAATCACAGGACTGAACCTGAGAAAATCACCTAAGCTGGCCCTCTTGGGGGGCACAGCGGCAGGGGCTTCCAGGCCTCAGCAGAGGCTCCTTACCTTTCTATTTATTTCAGCTAAGATCACCATAGCTCGTAACTGGAGATCAGCCGCACTACCGATAGCCCAGCTTAAACATAAAATGTCATGGTTAATGCTAAACGAACGGTTATCTGCACTGTCTCAAGACAGGATGAAAATGTTCTATAGAATATGGGATCCATGGATTGTCTATCTAACTAATGATCCCGGGACGCATGCTGTTTAACGCTACCATGGTAGCAAGAATTTGAGGATCCAGGACTACGGCTCCCTCCCCCCCCCCTCCCTCCCAGCTCTTCCCCATTCCCCCTTTTTCACCACTTTTTTCTATTCTCTATTCTTTTCTCTTCCCCTGCTATTGGGTCTTTCCTCTCTTCCTTACTGTTCTTTGTTTTCTTTAAATCTCTCATTTAGCGGTGCTAGCTGCACGATTGGATATTTATAACACTCAAGAGGTAACAGCTTCGGCAGATGGGATCCTGTGTGATCCGGGGTTTTTAGTTATGGAACCTATTTCGCCGCCGCCAGCATGTCTGAGGAACTGACCGGTGCATTACCCCATTGTGCATTGTGCTAGATGTAATACTTTACCGCATTAATGAGACTTTTGTTTGTATTGTACTGAAAACCTTTAATAAAAAATATTGAAACATAAAGCGATGCAGTGCTATATCGCAAAAAAAATGGCCTGGTCATTAAGTGGGTAAATCCTTCCGGTCCCTAAGTGGTTAAACTACATAAAAAATGAACGGCTGTTGATGTTCTATAGGAATTCACTGATCTGTCGCCTGTATACATAACCAGGCAGGAACTTACGGTTACAAGTCTTGGCTTTGACGTGCTCCAGCAGATGGTCCTTAGATATGGCCTCTGAGCAACGCTGGCACTTTCCAAACGAGTCCTTGTGAGTGCATTCGGTCAGAAGGTGATCTGTCAAACTGGCAATTTCTACCACCTGGGTAAGAAGAAAAATAAAACAGATTAATGCAAATTGTGGAAAAAAAAAAACACGTTCCCAACGTGCACATGCATGGACACAGCACTGTGCCTGAGAGGGGGGAGGGGAAACCACAATGGGTCTTTGGTTGGCATTGCTGCATTTAACGACAGGAGGGATGAATGACGCCCAGTGTCACGGAACCCACTTCCTGGGAACACAGGATGTCAAGGGTCAGTCTGCCCCCCTCCACCGCCTCACAGGAGAATGCTGCAGCAAGTGGTGCCGAGTCATTTTGGGACACCCTAAGATAGGAAGTCTGCTAGTGGCAGGATCACCAGGTGAAAATAAAAGTAAAATAAGCCTAAGAAAAGAAAATGTTTGCAGCCATCACATCTAAGGTGCAATATAGTAAAATGTTTGTTTTTGGGTTTAGAGACACATTAACCACTTCAGTTCCGGACCAATAAACACCTTAAGGACCAGAGGTCTTTTTGCAATTTCGCACTGCGCTGCTTTAACTGGTAATTGCGCGGTCATGCAATATTGCACCCAAACGAAATTTGCGTCCTTTTCTTCCCACAAATAGAGCTTTCTTTTGATGGTATTTGATTGCCTCTGCGATTTTTTTTTTTTGCGATATAAATGAAAAAAGAGCGAAAATTTTGAAAAAAAAAGATATTTTCTTCTTTTTGTTATAAGAAAAATCGAATAAACTAAATTTTAGTCAAACATTGAGGGCAAAATTTATTCAGCCACATGTCTTTAGTAAAAAAAATGTCAATAAGCGTATATTTTTTGGTTTGCGCAAAAGTTATAGCGTCTACAAACTAGAGTACATTTTCTGGAATTTACACAGCTTTTAATTTATGACTGCCGATCTCATTTCTTGAGGTGCTAAAATGGCAGGGCAGTACAAATCCCCCCCAAATGACCCCATTTTGGAAAGTAGACACCCCAAGGAAATTGCTGATGGGTATGTTGAGCCCATTGAATATTTATTTTTTTTGTCCTAAGGGATTGAATAATGACAAAAAAAAAATAAAAAATTTTTTTTACAAAAAGTTGTCACTAAATGATATATTGCTCACACATGCCATGGTTATATGTGAAATGACACCCCAAAATACATTCTGCTGCTTCTCCCGAGTACGGGGATACCACATGTGTGGGACTTTTTGGGAGTCTAGTCGCGCACGGCACCCCGAAAACCAATCACCACCTTCAGGATTTCTAAGGGTGCAAATTTTTGATTTAACTCCTCACTACCTATCACAGTTTCGAAGGCCATAAAATGCCAAAATAGCACAAAACCCCCCCAAATGACCCCATTTTGGAAAGTAGACACCCCAAGCTATTTACTGAGAGGCATGTTGAGTCCATGGAATATTTTATATTTTGCCAAAAGTTGCGGGAATATTACAAACTTTTTTTTTTTTGCACAAAGTTGTCACTAAATGATATATTGCTCACACATGCTATGGGCAGAAGTCAAATTACACCCCAAAATAAATTCTGCTGCTTCTCCCGAGTACGGGGATACCACATGTGGGGGACTTTTTGGGAGCCTAGTTAACTAGCTACCTAGCGACACTAGCGACACTGATGCAGCGTTCAGAAAAATTATCGCTTAGTGACACTGGCAAAAGGGGGTGAAAGGGTTAACTAGCGGAAATCAGGGGGTTAAAACCATTATTGGGTAGTATATCGGGGTACCTAGCGCTATAAAAACCTGGCGGTGAACCTAAAAAAATAACTAGCTACCTAGCGACTGTAGCGACACTAATGCAGCGATCAGAAAAACGATCGCTTAGTGACACTGGCAAAAGGGGGTGAAAGGGTTAACTAGCGGCAATCAGGGGGTTAAAAACATTATTGGGTAGTATATCGGGGTACCTAGCGATATAAAAACCTGGCGGTGAACCTAAAAAAATAACTAGCTACCTAGCGACACATGCAGCGATCAGAAAAATGATCGCTTAGTGACACTGGCAAAAGGGGGTGAAAGGGTTAACTAGCGGCAATCAGGGGGTTAAAAACATTATTGGGTAGTATATCGGGGTACCTAGCGCTATAAAAACCTGGCGGTGAACCTAAAAAAATAACTAGCTACCTAGCGACTGTAGCGACACTAATGCAGCGATCAGAAAAACGATCGCTTAGTGACACTGGCAAAAGGGGGTGAAAGGGTTAACTAGCGGCAATCAGGGGGTTAAAAACATTATTGGGTAGTATATCGGGGTACCTAGCGATATAAAAACCTGGCGGTGAACCTAAAAAAATAACTAGCTACCTAGCGACACTAGCGACACATGCAGCGATCAGAAAAATGATCGCTTAGTGACACTGGCAAAAGGGGGTGAAAGGGTTAACTCTAGGGGCAATCAGGGGGTTAAATCTTTATTGGGGGGTGATAGGGGGCTACCCTGGACCTAACACTAACTGTCCTGACAGTTTTTACTGTCACAACTGACACTGAATGCATTGATCAGTAAAGAAATGATCAATGCAATCAGTGACACTGTGACTGGGGGGGGAGGGGGGGCGGGGGGCGATCGGGGGGGGGATCGGGGGGGGTTTGTGTGCCTGTGTGTACCTACATGTCAGTGTAGTGTTCGTGCAGACTTACTTTTACTCTTCTCCTCGTAGTCCGGTCAAAAAGACCGCCCCGAGGAGAATGACATCACTTCCTCCTTCCTGTGTAAACAATACACAGGGGAGGAAGCTTCTCATTGGCCAGGAGCGATCCAGAGGGGGTGGCCGAAAACGAACGGCCATCCCCTCATCACGGAGCGCTCCTGCACCGAATCGGACCGCCGTAACCAGCGGGAGGGGGTCCGATGGGACCCCCCACCCGCTGGAAGGCAATCACGTAGATGTACGTGATTCTGCCTGCCTGTGCCATTGTGCTGACGTACAATGGCAATACGGCGGTCCTGAAGTGGTTAAATACATTTTGGTTATGATTACTGTCACCCAAAACACATCATCTGCATAGTAAGCATTAGAGCTGCACAATTAATCGTCAAAAATCGTTATTGGGATTTTTACTAAAGTGTTTCCCGATTCTTTCTATGCAAAGAATTCTCTCTGCACTTCTGAAGCCACAGCCCTCAAAAGAAAGAAGAGAAAAACTGGGCAGTCTGCCAAGAATCAAAACATTCTTTATCAGATGAACTTAAGTATAAACATTGTAACAATTTGTCAATGGAAAAGACTTTATGTGTAAGTGAAAAAAGTTTAACTGCTTAGGCCCCTTTCACACTGTTGGACCGTTCAGGTCCGCCTGTCAGTTTTGATGGCGGACCTGAGCGGGCGCTCCATGCTGGTCTATGGAGGAACGGATGTCAGCGGTGACATGTCCACTGACATCCGACTCGGTCCGATCCGCCAAAAGCAGACAGGTGGCCCTATGTCCGGATCCGTCGCTGACAGATCGGATTGGGTGAGATTTGATGAAAATGGACATGCTGTCCGTTTTCATCCGATCTCTGCATAGAAACCAGCGGCACTCGACAAGCCCCTCCCCGCTCAGTGAGCAGAGAGGGACCCATCATCCGCCGGCTCAGCGGAGATTAACAGAGAGATCTCCCGCTGAGCCGGCGGACAGAGGCGGACTCCGTGCAAGCGGATCTGAATGAGGCCTTAAACACTAAACCTGACATTTGTTGGTTTCAAGTTAAATCATTTTTTTTTGCTAGAAAATTACTTAGAACCCCCAAACACACACACACACACACACACACACACACACATACATACATACATACATACATACACACACACACACACACACACACACACACACACACACACATTAATATATATATTACCCTAGAGAATAAAACGGTGGTTGTTGTAATATTTTATGTCACACTGTATTTGCAAAACAGTTTTTTAAATGCAATTTATTTGGAAAAAATTACTTTAATGAATTAAAAAAAAAAAAAATAATAATTACTTAAAAAAAAAACTAACCAGTAAAGTTAGCCAAATTTTTTAGTATAATGTGAAAGATTTTACGTTGTGATCTTTATATTCTAAGCAAAAAAAAAAAAATTGCGATTCTCATATTGGCCAGAATCGTGCCGCTCTAGTAAGCATCACTGAATTAACCGCTTCCGTCATTATACGTCTTAACTTTGAAGAGGACTATCGTTATGGCAGCAGCTACCATAACCCCGGTATCCTCTTCTTCAGCGGGAGGTCCGCTTCAAGATGAAAGTGGTCTCTTCCACCCATAGCTCTTAAAGCGGGAGTCCACCGGGACTCTGCGTTTTTTTTTTTTTTTTAAAAGCCAGCAGCTACAAATACTGCAGCTGCTGACTTTTAAAATAGTGACACTTACCTGTCCAGCGCGCCCGCGATGTCGGCACCCGAAGCCGATCTCTAGGTCGTCTGTCGGGTCCTGCCGCCGCCATCTTGGGTATGGGAATCAGGAAATGGAGCCTTTCGCCTTCATTTCCCGGTTCCCTACTGCGCATGCGCGAATCGCGCTGCGCAATAAGGACGCTCCCCGCTGCCTCTGGGATCTGTGTGTTTCCCAGCAGGCAGCGGGGCACTTGCGGGAAGGGGCGGGCACTTGCGGAAAGGGGCGTAAGTTACGCCCCTTTCCGCAGAGAGCTATCCCGGAAGTAGGTGCAGTTACCTGGATTATCCAGGTAACTGCACCCCCCTCCCCCCTGAAAGGTGCCAATTGTGGCACCGGAGGGGGGAGGGTTCCGATGAGCAGAAGCTCCACTTTAGGGTGGACCTCCGCTTTAAAGGTCAATTTTTTTTTAAACGACAACTTTTTTTTATTATTGCATTTTAGACCTTTTTCACACTGAGGCGCTTTTAGGATAAAAAATGCGCCTTAAAAGCTCACTAACCCCTATTTCCATTAAAATCAATGAATGCTTTCACACTGGGGCAGTGCGCTGGCAGGGCGGTGTAAAAATGCCCCTCTCTATTGAAATGAATGGAAAGCTCTTCAAAAGTGCCTGAAAGCTCTTCTAAACTGCCAGTAAAACACTGAGCACTTTTGAAGCGCCTCAGTGTGAAAGAGGCCTTAGTGTAAATATGAGATGTGAGGTCTTTTTGACCCCCCCCCCCAATCTCATATTTAGGAGGACCGGTCATGCTTTTTTGTTCACATTCCTTGTAATAGGAATAAAAGTGACACATTTAAAATTTTTTTTTAGAGAACAGTGTAAAAATAAAAGGTAAAATAAGAAAAAAAAATATTTTTAACGCGCCCTGTCCCGCTGAGCTTATGCAGAAGTGCACGCATACGTGAGTAGCGCCCGCATTTGAAAACGGTGTTCAAACCACACACTGTGAGGTATCGCCGCAATCGGTAGAGCGAGAGCAATAATTCTAGCCCTAGACCTCCTCTGTAACTCAAAACATGCAACCTATTGAATGTTTTAAATGTTGCCCATGGAGATTTTTAAGGGTCAAAGTTTGACGCCAATCCACGAGCGGGGCGCAATTTTGAAGCATGACATGATGGGTATCATTTTACTTGGTGTAACATTATCTTTCACAAAAAAAAAAAAAGAAGGGCTAACTTTACTGTTGTCTTATTTTTTAATAATAATAAAAAAAAAGTGTTTTTTTTTCCCCCAAAAAAAAGTGCGCTTGTAAGACCACTGTGAAAATACGGTGTGACAGAAAGTATTGGCAACCTTAACACTTTTATTCTCTAGGGTGTTAGAAAAAAAATAAAATAATAATGTTTGGTGTTTCGAAGTAATTTTCTAGCAAAAAAAAACAACAAATCTCAGAAAGAGGCTCGGTCCTTAAGTGGTTAAACATTGTATAATCTTCTGATATGGCATGTGCCAAACATGACTGTCCCCATGCCAACCAGAAACCAATGAACGTCCCTTCCTCTGGGATTTCTGAATTAAACACACAATCGCTTTTTTGAGCATGTGACTGTAGTGGGGGGAGGGGCATTAGTAAGCTGTGCAGATGACAGCCTGCGGTGAATGGTCCCGTGTCCTTCGGGATGGTCCCGTGTCCTTCGGGATGGTCCCGTGTCCTTCGGGATGGTATCAGGTCTGAATATAATAATCTTTAGCAATGTGCGGAGTTGTACCTGCTTGCAGTGCTCGCAGCGTCTCAGCATTGGACAATGTTTCCAGTAATGGAGGTCCAATCCTTCCTCTGTGAAGGATTCATCGCGTTCCCCGCAGAAAATGCACAAACTGCAAATACAAGAGTAAAACATTTCATAGAAAACAAGACAAATTAAGAAAAGTATAACAAAAAAGGTAAAGATCCACTCGATAAGTCATCTCACTCAAACGTAAATCACATCTGTGGCCCATTTTAAAATAAAAGTCCATTTATATAAAATGTCAGCGATAATCCCTACCAGCCTGAAAAGCTGCATGTCTGCACTAACTCTACTCAACCCATGAGCCTGCCACTATGAGCAACCAAGAATCAAACATTCACCCCTTTCCGCCAGCCCTTTAAAAGTTCTAAACGCTGGGAGGCGGGCTTTTCAGGTCATGTGACTGCTGGGATTGGCTGTCTCAGCAGTCAAATGACCGGAAAGCTCTCAAATCGCTAGTATGCATCGGGAGCTTTCCGGTAACCGTCAGCTAACACGCCGAGAGGCCGCATATGTATGGCCAATGTGAAGAGGATAAAGCTGAAAGTGGTTCTAAAAGGCACGGCGGTAGAAAACCTTCAGGGCCAGTTCACACCATAGAAACCCAGTTTGGATGCTTTTCTGCATGCACGGTTTTGATGCAGTCCAGTGCAATTTTTTCCCCCTCTTTTTTCTTAACCTTAAATAAGGACATGTGTTCTCCAGTGCGTTTGGGTGCATTCCATACAGTCCAGTGCAGGAAAAATGCAGCATGTTCTACTTTTTTTTTTCTGGAACTGCAAGCACTGGTGTGAACTATGCCATTGGAAGTCATATAAACTACTTTCCATGCATTTTTGATGCAGAACAAAAACGCACTGGACTGCATGTGGTGTGAACTGGCCCTTAGTGTGTAGCTCCCCCCCGGCCCCCTTAATACTGAGCCAGATATCGATCCAGCGATGCAATTGGAAATCATATAAACTACTTTCCATGTGTTTTTGATGCATAACAAAAATGCACTGGACTGCATGTGGTGTGAACTGGCCCTCAGTGTGTAGCTCTCCCCGGCCCCCCGTCTCCCTTAATACGGAGCCAGATATCGATCCAGCGATGTGCATGAGAGCAGTGGCTCTCCAAGTCTCTCCCTTGTCATTGGCTGAGACACAGTAGCGGGAACCATTAGCTCCCACTGCTTCCAATCACAGCCAGTTAGGAGGGTACGGAGGCGGGGCTTAACCGTGCTCTGTGTGTCTTATGGACACATAGAGCAAGGCTCAGGAGTGATCCCGCACCAGTGTCCCCATGGCAAGCAGCTTGCTATGGGGACACTCAACAGAGCGGAAGAGTCAGGAGCATAGGGTGGGGGACCCCAGAAGAGGAGGATCTGGGCTGCTCTGGGCAAAACCATTACTGAGCAGGCAAGTATAACAGGACTGTTATTTTAAAGGGTAAATCCACTTTTTTTGGAAAAAAATAGCAAAGAAAAAAAAATATATAATAGAACATATACAATTGCTATACAAGTCATATTGTAATTAAATGTCATTACAAATTATCTTTCCTTTTCAATCTATATACAGAAAAGAGTTTTCCTCTGATGAGGCTTTATAAGGCAAGAGCTCCCCAAAAATAACAGCAATTATTTATAAAAAAAATAAAATAAAATAAAAAAATGTATTTGAAAAAGTTAAAAGCAGTAAAAAAATGCGTAGTGGTGAAACTACAATTGATGCGGATACAGACATTGATACATAATATGCATAAAACCACACACAAAACAGGAACATAAAAAATTAAATAATAAAAAAAAAGGAACAGGAACGTGTACAGAGTCCCCCCCCCCCCCCCAAAAAAAACATAATTTCCTGCTTGTGCGATTGGCTCACTGATTTTCCCAGAAGTCTGCACTCATCCCCTGCAACGAAAATGTTTTTAGCGAGATACTCCCAATAGGAATTCCTGTCTAAAGAGATGCAGACCCTGCCACTTTCCTCATTAGAGCCCTGCAGGGGCAGCAGCTGTTTGATAATTATAAAGTCACTCCCATTCACTGTGCACATGGACGCAGAGAAACCGCCATTTCCTCAGAATAACAAAAGGGAGGAATCTGCAGTAAAGTTTGTTACAATCCCTGCAAGGTACAGATGTACAGTTGCATTTCCTCAACAAAAGTGGAATCACTCTTTAAAGAAAAACAAATTACCTTTACAACAACTTAAACGTTAGATACAATTTTTCATGCACAGTTACGGTGGTTCAGCTTGGATAAATGTAAGCGTGCGTCTCTCTCACCTGACCAATCCCTGTGGACGCGGACAATCACTATAGATTGGTGACATTACTAGTGATATAATGCTCCAAGTCTTCCAGCCGTCATTCTGCATTGTGACCACAGCGGGTTACTTGCTTGGCACTGCCGCCATTCAGAGATCACCTATTAAACCAACAAGGGATTCTCTAAATGGCAGCAGTGCCAAGTGAGCGCCCCGCTGTGGCTACTATGCAGAAGGCCCGGCACGCGGCCCAGACCTGGAAGTCCAATGCCTAATCACTGTAGCAATGGCAACTACTACAGAGATTCGCAGCTTCCGCAGAGGTCAGTCAGGTATGAGACGTGCACATTTACATTGTACCAAGCTGGAACAATAACTATGCAAAAAAAATAAAACAATAAGGCCCCTTTCACACGGGCGCTCCGATCAGGTCCGCCTGTCATTTTTATTTTTATTTTTTTTCCAGGAGGACCTGATCGGAACCTCAATGCACCTCTATGGAGCGGCAGATGTCAGAATACATTTTTAACGGCCTCAAAGTATGCTCACAAAACATGGAGTCTGCCAGCTCCTGAGTGTGCATTATGGTACCAAATAATAGAACTGCATTGCTAAGAGGAACAGGTCTTTGTTCACTGATGCTCTTATGCACACTCAGGAGCTGGAAGACCGTGTGTGTCATCAGAATGAGATCTTGTGGTATTGCAGCTAGGTGACAAAGTCACATGCACATCATCCCTTAAATTGTATGTATCGCGCAGAGAATGTTGAATGGGATTATAGCGGTGCCAAAAAAAAAACAAAAACAAACTAAAAAGTTTAAAACTTACAACGTTTATGTGATACAAGATTTAAATGTATACAAAGAATGGTTTACATATATCCAATAACGGTCACATTACATGATCACCGAGATGTGAACAGATGGTTGTAGTATAGTACCTGATCCCAAACATGTTTCGCCGATATGTGGATGGCACAGTGGTGTAGTGGTTAGCACTCTCACCTAGCAGTAAAAAGGGTCGCTGGTTCGAATCCCAACCAGCACACTACCTGCCTGGAGTTTGCATGTTCCTCCTGTGTGGGTTTCCTCCGGGTACTCCGGTTTCCTCCCACACTCCAAAGACATGCGGGTAGGTTAATTGGCTTCTGTCCAAAATTGGCCCCAGTATATGAATGGGGACCTTGGATTGTGGGCTCCTTGAGGGTAGGGACCAATGTGAGTGTGAAATGTCCAGGGATAGGGACAATTGTAGACACTCACTCAGGTTGAACTGGATGGACTGGTGTCTTTATTCAACCTTACTAACTATGTAACTATGATATTGGCTTCTTCAGGGCTTTGGAGATCATGAATATTCAACAAATTGATCACCAACGGGGAACAACCAAACCACCACCATAGGAGGAGGACACCATGTGACCGCAGGAGGCACAAAAAAGACCAGGCTAAAATTATGAGTGGTTTGTGAAAGGTAAAAAACGAGGGCTCCTATGCCTACAGCAGTAGCCAGTACCACAAAAACACAGACTAGTGCAGTGCAGGAGTTTTTGCCACTTAAGTTACTATGTATGTATCTATGTGATGTTCTTTAAACAAGAGTTTGGCTCCCTCTAGCATCCATTTGATTTAATGTTACTAAGACTTTTGTATGGTTTATTAAGCCATGAAAGAAAGCATTGTGGGAGATATAGTGAAGGAGGAAGTGACCCTTATGTTAAAAATCAATCAGCAAACTACAGACCCACAATGCCCACTTGCCTACCCACAAGGCCCAGTCACAGAATTGCCTGCTGTGTAGGGAAATAAAAGGGACAGGCGTGGCATGTTTCCACTCTCTTGCTCTGGGATGCCATTAAAGACCTGCCTGCAGGGAGCTGTGGGTGTGTGACCAACGGACTGCGGCCTGTGAGGTGCGGAGCGGAGTTGTGCGGCCTCTAAGGAATTCCGGAGCACAGTGTGCTGGATCAGCGTGTGGTTGGACCGGAGAGCCCAAGACTTCTTAACCTTTCCTGCAGCACAGTGACCGGACCTCTGAAAGACCAGCGTGGGGTGATAGCGACAGCCAGGAGTGGGACTGAGATATTTCAAGCGGAACGGTACAAGCATCTGGGCCTTGTGTGGTGAGCGGGCACTTGCCCAGATAGATATATTACTTTGTAGCTTTATAAACTAGTTCCAGAAGGCTGGTGAGACCTGTAGTCCCACAGAAGCGCTCCCACTTGTTCATAGACTTTGTGCAGTGAAATCTCAGAGCCTGGTTTCTCTGCACTACAGAGTTAATGTTGTGTTGCATTCTCCAGTAAGAAAGACGTTCTACAGGTGCCTTTTATAACCAAGCACACAGTTACCTGCATATCTTTTACACTACAACTTGCCATTTACTTGTTACCTGGATTACAAATACTGCAGTCTAACAAGCTAGCTGAAGAAAGAAGAGAATAAGAGACTGTTACTATTTTTATAAAGCATTATTACCTCATCATACATTCTTAGAACTGCATTACAACCTAGAGGGAGCCCTTGAATATATGACATAGATATTGATATTGTATCTGATATTGCATTGCCAATCTATTGTGTATGTGCTCTGAGGTAGTGGTGATATTGTATCGTATTGAGCATAAGCCACCCTCTGCCTGTCTGCATATGCTTCTCAAGTGACTATGGAGTTTCACCTACACTTTGATTATTACGTTTATTCTTTATATTGGGGATTATCGCTGTGTCTAATGTATTGAACAAATTTCTCTCAGTAAACCATTTAGGTGGTTAATCTATAATTGGTTTGAGACTATCTGTTTCTACAGCTGGTGGAGTGACGGTAAATATACAATATATTGTGTTATTGTGTTGCTCTTTACCATTGGGTCTTACACTAACATTACTACACAGTTGCACCAAGGGGGTAGAGTTCATTTTCTGGGGTTGAGAGGCAGAGTGCAGGCCCAATCAATTATCAGCAGCTCCTTAGGGGGTCTGTGCTACACTAGGATATCGAAACAGCATATAAAAGTCACCCTTGATCCCAACATAGGCTGGAAGGGTGAGGGTGACCTTTATATGCTGTTTTGATATCCTAGTCTGTGTTTTTGTGGTATTGGCTACTACTCAAATTTTAGCCTGGTCTTTTTTGTGCCTTCTGCAGTCACATGGTGTCCTCTTCCTATGGTGGTGTGGCTGGTTTGGTTGCTCCCCATTGGCGATTGTTGGAAGGCAACATGTTTTATTTCATAATACAAGAGGCATTTGAAATATGAACTATGGCTATACCAAGCCTCCGCATTCTTGGTGTCTGTCTGATATGTAACAAGTTGCACATCAATGCTTTGTAGCATTATCTATCAAGGCTGAACAAAAGCTTGGCTCCTGATCGACTGGTGTGATAACACTATGCAAGCAAGCTTCAAAGAGGGCCATGGCTGCCATGATGTTTGATGAAAGTGGGTTACAAAGATCAAAGGTTCAACAGGACCCAGGGCACATAGACATGATACATGGACAACGCAGCAGGATGGACAGAAATATAGTATATTGAGAACGACTGCCCCGCAACTACTTTCATCCGTTAGAAACCTAAATGGGCTGGCAATGGGGTTTGGTCTGGATGGTGTATGGATGAAGTTTTAAAAGTGCACACAGAAGGGAAGTCGCCCCTTTTCGCTCTTGGCCTCTGGCTCACTCTGTTACCATCTTGAGCTCAGCTGATAAGACCGAGTCTAGGGGACAGCCTTGCGATAAGAATCTTTGATGTTCTTTTGTTATATGCTCTATAGTATTTTTCAGGTTAGCATTTTCCTATTTTCTTGGGAAATAAATAAGACATTGTTTTATTAAAAAGGGGAGTTCCAGGCTTTTTATGTTTATTAAAAGTCAGCAGCTACAAAAAAAGTGTAGTTGCCGACTTTTAATAAACAGACACTTACCTGTTCCACGGTCCAGCGATGTGGATGAATGGGGTGTCGATCCTCTCCCCCTCCACTCCGCCATTGACGCTCTCTGCACCCGGCCGTGATGGCCTTCGGCTCCACGGTCGGGCCCGCACGGCGCATGCGAGTGTCGCACTGTGCTCCCGGACTGGACAGGCGATCTCCTGGGACCTGCCACGTGTCCCAGGAGATCGCCTAGAGGGAGGGGTCGCCTAAGGCGAAAGAAGGCGTCGCCTTGGTGGTCCCTGGGCGGAAGGAGGAAGTGGGACAGGAAGGAGGAAGTGGGACAGGAAGGAGGAAGTGGGACAGGAAGTCCCCCCTCCTAATGAAGCCCCCACCCCCCCCCCCCCCCAAAAAAAAATTACATGCCAAATGTGGCATGTAAGGGGGCGAGGAGTGCTTAAAGTGGAAGTTCCATTTTTGGGTGTGTTTGTTTTCATAGCTAACCTTATATTATTGTGCCATCAACAGTAACATTATCAGAGTTTTAATAGATTAGTTAACTATAGGAATAGACAAATTAATACATATATGGAATAAATGGAAGGAATCTCTAACCACCTTTGGATAATATTTTAGAAGTTATTTCAGTGATCAATTGGTTGAATATTAGTGGTCAGCAAAATCCCCTGAAGAAGCCAATATCGGTGAAACATGTTGGGATCAGATACCATACCATCTGTTCAACCCATCTCAGTGATCGTGTAATGTGACCATTATTGGATATGTGTAAACCATTCTTTGTATACATTTTTAATCATGTATCAAACTTTGTAAGTTTTATACTTTAGATTGTTTTTTTTTTTGGCACCGCTATAATCCCATTTAACATTCTCTGTGTTATCAGTCTGAGAACAGTGCAGAGGAGAGTCCTGGGAATCTGTCCAACCTCATCCTAAGTATAATTAAAGGGGCACATATACATGAGAAAGCCTGCGCAAATTGTACCCAAAAATTAACATTATAATTTTTGTTATTTTATTATTACTATACAGGATATATATAAAGCGTAAACAGTTTGCACAGCACTTTATAAGCCTGCATTGCCTTCTCTCTATAAAAAAGATACATGATATCGGGGGTGAGAACCGTCCACATGAGGTCACATCTCTGTACTTACTTATCTAAGTAATTGGAAACCGTTGAATGGTCATCAGCTGGTTCTGCGTTCGGCGACAAGGACATCTTCTTACTACGATCATCTGAAAGGAGGGAGATAATATAAAAACGTAAAAACAGCAATACAAAATAGTAATACAACATTCAAAAGCCATAGACAGCAGAATCAGAAAATCCTATCCATATTACCAGTATTACAGCACACAATGCATTATAAATGGATAATATGTGGGTGGCTGCACCCCCCCCATTCTGTAAATGATGAGGATGATAGGCTACAAAAAAGATCTGCCTGATCATGTGACCATGGTGCCGGCTCCTGATCATTACTAGAGATGGGGTGCTGTGTCTGACAGCTCGATCACTGTGCTGGGAGCATGCAGGGAGCGCAGTCTCAGCAGAGAAACCTCCGCCACCCATGGATGTATACGTGTGGTGTGGGGCACTCGATGTCCACCGGCGACCCATAATCACGGTGAGAACAGGGATCTGCCAGTGTAAAGTGGATCCCCATTCTGACAGGGGATATGTCAGAGATCTTCTGTTCCCAGTGATCTGTGTCATGTCCCAGTGAGCCCACCCCCCCCTACAGTTAGAACACACCCAGGGAATACACTTAACCCCTTGATCGCCCCCTAGTGTTAACCTCTTCTCTGCCAGTGTAATTTATACATTGATCAGTGCATTTTTTTTTATAGCACTGATCAATGCAATAATGTCACTGGTCCCCCAAAAAAGTGTCGTTTGGGATCAGATTTATCTGCCGCAATGTCGCAGTCCCACAAAAAAAAAAAAAAAAAAACAACACACGCAGATTGCCGCCATTACAGTAACAATAAAACAATTAAAAGTCCCTAAATCTATCCCATAGTTTGCAGCCGCGATAACTTTTACACAAACAAATCAATATACGCCTACTGCTACTTTTTTTTATTACCAAAAATATGTAGAATATATATCGGCCTTAACTGATCAATAAATTAGTTTTTTTTTATATTTTTTGGGGGGCTATTTACTATAGCAAGAGGTAAAAAAAAAAAAAAAAAAAAAAAAATAACACACTTTTTTTTCTTTAAAATTGTCGCTCTGTTTTTTTGTTTACAGCGCAAAAAAAAATTTTGTTTGAGTCAAGTGTCGCACGACGGTGCAATTTTCTGTTAAAACGACACCGTGCCGAATTGCAAAAAAATGGCCTGGTCAGGGGGAAAATCCTTCTGGTCCATAGTTGGTTAAAGTGCAATGCAAGTTCCATTTTCACCCAGCGCAAATAAATGCAGGGTGCTGGTGTGAACTGAGCCTATTGGGAACACATTTCAGCTTACTGCATTAGGTGTGGTGTGCTCCTAAATATTCGATATTCTTATAATTTGCCATGGGCAGGAGATGGGCCCTCAAATATCCTATGTTCTTATAATGGGCCACGAGCCCTCAAATATCCTATGTTCTTTTAATGGGTCATGAGCAGATGTGCCCTCAAATATTCTATTTTATTATAATGGACCATGGGCAGCAGATGGGCCCTGAAACACCCCATGCTCCTATAATGGCCCCTGGACAGGATATGGGCCCTCAAATATCCTATGTTCTTATAATGGGCCATGGGCAGGAGACCGACCCTCAAATATACTACTTTCTTATAAATGGACCATGGGCAAGAGATGGGCCCTCGACTATCCTATGCTTCTATAAAATGGGCCATGGGCAGGAGATGGGCCCTCGACTATTCTATGTTCCTATAAATGGGCCACGGGCCCTAAAATATCCTATGTTCTTTTAATGGGCCATGAGCAGGAGATGGGCCCTCAAATATTCCATGGTCCTATAATGGGCCCTGGACAGGAGAAGGGTCCTCAACTATCCTATGTTCCTATAAATGGGCCACAGACCCTCAAATATCCTATGTTCTTTTAATGTGCCATGAGCAGGTGATGGACCCTCAAATATCCCCTGCTCCTATAATGGGCCCTGGACAGGAGATGGGCCTCAAATATCCTATGTTCTTATAACGGGCTATGGCCAGAAGTGGGGCCCTCAAACATCCTAAGCTCCTATAATGGGCCATGGGCAGGAGATGGGCCTCAAATATTCTATAATGGGTCATGGGCAAAACATAGGTACTCAAATAGCATATGTTCTCATAATGGGCCATGGGCAGGAGATGGGCCCTCAAATATACTACGTTCTTAGAAATGGGTCAAGAGCAGGAGATGGGCCCTCAAATATCCTATGTTCTTATAATGGGCCAATGGCAGGAGATGGGGCCTCAAATATCCTATGTTCTTATAATGGGCCAAGGGCAGGAGATGGGGCCTCAAATATCCTATGTTCTTATAATGGGCCAAGGGCAGGAGATGGGGCCTCAAATATCCTATGTTCTTATAATGGGCCAAGGGCAGGAGATGGGGCCTCAAATATCCCATGTTCTTAAAATGGGTCAAGGGCAGGAGATGAGCCTCAAATATTCTATAATGGGTCATGGGCAAAACATAGGTACTCAAATAGCCTATGTTCTCATAATGGGCCATGGGAAGGAGATGGGCCCTCAAATATCCTATGTTCTTATAATGGGCCAAGGGCAGGAGATGGGCCCTCAAATATCCTATGTTCTTATAATGGGCCAAGGGCAGGAGATGGGGCCTCAAATATCCCATGTTCTTAAAATGGGTCAAGGGCAGGAGATGAGCCTCAAATATTCTATAATGGGTCATGGGCAAAACATAGGTACTCAAATAGCATATGTTCTCATAATGGGCCATGGGAAGGAGATGGGCCCTCAAATATCCTATGTTCTTATAATGGGCCAAGGGCAGGAGATGGGGCCTCAAAGATCCTATGTTCTTATAATGGGCCAAGGGCAGGAGATGGGGCCTCAAATATCCTATGTTCTTATAATGGGCCAAGGGCAGGAGATGGGGCCTCAAATATCCTATGTTCTTATAATGGGCCAAGGGCAGGAGATGGGGCCTCAAATATCCTATGTTCTGCTTAATTCATAAAGTTTTTATATAGGTTATACATGTACATTAATAAAATCTATTTTTGCATAAACCAGTTTCTGAAAATTATGTCATTTTAAAATTGCAAAGTTGCATTATCTGCTGCAATCACGGTGTCTGAGGGGTCCAATCAGATGGCAGCATTGACACAATGCATGAGCCATGCCCAGCTGAGTCAGTCTTTCCATACACATTCCTCCATGCTGGGGCGAGGCACAGGTGGCAGAGCGATGAGGTCATAAACTGGACTAGGTCAGGCTCACCGGTAATGGAACAAGACCTTACAATAACATCTACAGCAAAGGAGGCCACCAAACCTCCACACAGCTGAAGACCTCCAGTGTAATGGAAAAGCCGAGGATTGTTTAAAATCCTAAAAATCACTTAAAGCCCATCTCCGAGCAAATTTAAAAAAATAAAAAAAATAGGCTACGGTGTGTTCATTAGCACTCTGCAACAATGTGAGCCCTGCTACATATTTCCCACAAGACTAACAGATTTCTGAGGAGTCTCCGCCATCAACAATTATTTTACTTACCTGGCTTTGATTTGATTGCTTGATCTTTTCCCTAAAATAAAAATAAATCGTAAATTTAATGAAAATGTAGCTACACACTGAAGAATATGCAATGATCTCTGTAAGGAGAAGATTTTCTGTCTTAGGAAACATCCAGAAATGTTATTTGTGCCCAAACATTACCTTGAAAATGAACAGTTTTCAAAATCTCTTTCTATAAATGAGCAGTGCAATTCCTGGCATGTGATCAGAACTTGGGAAGCTGGGTCCAAAAAAAGCAGATAGAGAGCAAAGGACCAGTCCCCCGGTATTGCCTGCGGTCTCCGCGGTATTGCCTGCGGTCTCCGCGGTATTGCCTGCGGTCTCCGCGGTATCGCCTGTGGTCTCCGCCGTAGCTGATCTTCACTCATTGCCGAGTTTCGATGCCTTGTTCTGCACTGTGTCTCTGGGTGGAGGCAGCCATCTTGGTAGAGGGCAGGGCTTTGCTCCCTTGTGTAAGAGCCTCAAGCAGCAAAGACAATGAGTGACACAGTACTGACATCGATAAATCTCACTCCAAACCTACTGAGACTAGCAGTAAGAAGCAATTGTATCTTAGATCGCTGGTCTCCAAACTGGGATCATTTCCATGCCTTTATCAAGGCTCTTGGAGCGCTATACTTCCCAGTGACACCAACAATGGGGCACTATTCCTCCCACTGATACCAATGATAGGGGCACTATTCCTCCCACTGACACCAATGATAGGGGCACTATTCCTCCCACTGACACCAATGATGGGGCACTATTGCTCCCACTGACACCAATGATGGGGCAATATTGCTCCCACTGACACCAATGATGGGGCACTATTCCTCCCACTGACACCAATGATGGGGCACTATTCCTCCCACTGACACCAATGATGGGGCACTATTCCTCCCACTGACACCAATGATGGGGCACTATTCCTCCCACTGACACCAATGATGGGGCACTATTCCTCCCACTGACACCAATGATGAGGCACTATTCCTCCCACTGACACCAATGATGGGGCACTATTCCTCCCACTGACACCAATGATGAGGCACTATTCCTCCCACTGACCACACAAGCTGCATTATACACATCAAAAAAGGAAAGCATAATGACTTAGAAGTATGTTAATTCAATGTAAGAGGCAGATGACCCACCTTGGCACTTGGTGGCCAACCTGTTTGTAGATGGCCAATTAACCACTTAACGACCACCCTATAGAAGATTTACTGCTACAGAGAGGCCAGTCTGTGCAGAATCACACACACACACACCCCGAGATTATATATATATATATATATATATATATATATATATATATATATATATTATATCCACGCACACACACGCATGAATCCGCAAGTCAAGTGGTTACACATTTCAAAAAGGAGGTTATTTGCAAAGATTGTAAAATGCAGCTTGTTTGGTCAATGTGTCAGTATTCCAGCCCCACATATAGAAAATCTATATCAAATACAATATCTCTATATAATGTATATGGCTTTCCCTGCCCGATGATGGATGTGTTTGATGGTGTGCTGCATTATGTCGGCGCTCTCTGCGGGGGTGGGGGGAGATTTCATACGGTGGATGGAAGAAAAGAAAGAAGAAAGAAGAAAGAAGAAGAAAGAAGAAGAAGAAAGAAGAAGAAAGAAGAAGAAAGAAGAAGCGAGGATTGCACGAGACCCGCGACACTCAATGCCGAGTCCAAAGTACACATCCCTGGCGGTCCGCACCTTGCCGGTCTGAGCCTCAGACTGAATATCCTTCAGAGCTGCCAGCTGTTCCTGAAGAGCTCGGATCTCCTCCTTCTTCTGCCTCTCCGCCTCCTCCGCAGCCACCCTCTTCTGAGCCTGACCACAAGATAGATCAAAAGGGGAATTAAAACTACTACTACTACTACTACTACTACTACATGGTCTTCAGCCATACAAAATGGCAAGACTATTGCATTGCAATACATTTTCAACATTATTACTGAAGAAGACCTGAACTCAATATCAGCGCTGAAGGACGAGGGGCGGGTTTGGGAGCCACGAGAAGGAAGTTTTAGAAAATAGGTTTGTGGATGAAGGACTTTATAGGCATAACACAAGTATAGATTAAAAATAGATTTATTACAAAAACGTACAAAACAAATTGCATAAAATTTTATTGAATATTCACAAAAATTCCTTGAAGCACTAACGCCACACCACCTACAGCCATGTACGGTATGATACGAAAGATGGGGGACCAATCAGGTCACTCTCCAATACTTGGAAAGAAGAATGAAAAGGCGGAGTGCCATATTATAGCTCAGCTCTACACGTTGCGCATATTCAACAGACGCTTCTTCAGGAGCTTATGGCGTATTCTATGAATAGAAAATTGCAATTGCATTTCTCACATTTGTTTATTTATTTGAGACATTAACATACAGCATTGTTGCCCTGGTGAATTCAACATCACCACACTGCCACCCCCCCCAGAATTTTGGGGATCCCCACCAAAAAGGGTTAGTGGGGATCTGTTGAATTCACCAGGACAACGATGACATATGTTAAAGCGGAGGTCCACCCTAAATTACAGTCCTAGGTCTATGTGATCCCCCCTTCCCTAAACGCTAGGTAACCCCCTTACCTTTGAGCTGTCTTCTTCTGTTTTTTTCTTATTTAAAATTTTCTGCCTCTGTAGATTGCGGAAAGGGGAGGAGCCGATGCGGAAAGGGGCGGGGCTTCAGCGGCAGGTCACTTCTTCCGGTCTGCCGCAGGGGCTCCTGGGATCTTTTTTTTTCCCAGGAGTCTGTGCGGCGCATGCTGGTCTTTTAGCAGCACACTCTCCCGGAAGAGGATGCCTGTGGGCTTCACATGCCCACAGGCAAAATGGCAACCGTCAGGAGACGGTTTTATAAAATCATTATGATGTATCATGATGTGTCTGCCATAACGTCGCAGCCCAAAAAAAAAAAAAAATTACTAATAAAAATAAATGATTAAAAATGCCATAAATCTATCCCCTATTTTGTAGACGCTATAACTTTTGTGCAAACTAATCAATCTCTGTG
>NW_027507788.1:218900027-218927527 GCF_037356315.1 Lithobates pipiens
TATTCGTTTCAGGTATCAGAACATTTGCACACGTATTCATGCAAATGCTTAGTATTAGTATTGGTGCAACCCCTAGTACCCGCCTATGGAGAGAAGCCTCCCTTCACACCACAACGATCAAATAACCGAAGACAAAAAATAAATAATTAAAAAAAAAAGCTACAGGAAAGGAAACCGAAGCGAAAGTGGAGCTGCTGCCCACACTGACCACATTCCTCTTTCCATTTTATGGGTAATGATCACGTCTGCTTTAGAGGCCCCCCAAGTTGTCAACCCAAAAAAGAGAAGTTGAAGTTGGTTTCAAAATGATTGGGGGTTGCAGAGGAGATCGGACACAGCCATTGGTCAGATTGGCTCTTCCACCGGAAGCCGAGGACCATTCCTCACCTTCATGACGTTGTCAACCGTAAAGCCGGAGTTCTCCACCCCCAGCTCCTTAAGAAGGTTCTCCAAAAGCTCCACCTGGCTGAGGGCCAGCCTCGATGGGATTGTCCCCTTCAGAGGTTGAACCAAATGGACGGGAATCATCTGTAGAGGTTTCACTTCTTTAAAGATGGCCATCTCCTGCAAGACAAATCATCAACACATCGATAAGTAAAACACATATTGTACAGAGAAGAAGTACGTAGACAAATCCAACATTGCTTCCTATGAGCCCGATGCTTTAAAAGCATCTGATGATTGCAGGACCACCATCAGAATACTACAAGTCCTACTCCTGTATCGGACATGCGATTAAACGCAGAGCAACCATCCTGTAGAAGAATATGAGCGCGGGGCGACCAGCAAGCGTTTTATAATTCAAAAATAATCTTATACGGTAAAACCTCGGATTGCGAGCAGAATTCGTTCTGGAAACATACTTGTAATCCAAAGCACTTGTATATCAAAGCGAATTTCCCCATAAGAAATAATGGAAACTCAAAATGATTTGTTCCACAACCATTTATTCAGAAATCCTTCCGTTTATAGTCCAGATAAAGAGATTATAGCGATGTGATTGGTTGTGTCACCATAAAAACGTCCATCTACAAATGGAAGCCTCCGCAAGGGGATTAGAAGCAAAATCCAGCAGGAGCTCCAGAGTATAAGAGAAGAGAGGAGCCTCTAAAAGACACATGGCTCCTCATTAAAATGAGAAGAAAAGAGAGGTTTAACCTTAACCGCTTCAGCCCTGGAAAATTTTTACCCCCCCCCCCTCTCCTGACCAGAGCACTTTTTGCCATTCGGCACTGCTTCGCTTGAGCTGACAATTGCGCAGTTGTGCGACGTTGCACCCAAACAAAATTGACAGCTCTATCTGAGGGGGGGAAGACTTCTTTTGGTGGTATTTGATCACCTCTGCGTTGTTTTTATTTTGCGACAATAAAAAAAAAAAGCAATATTTTTTACTTTTTGCTATAATAAATATCCCCCATAAATATATAAAAATAAATGGTTTTCCTCAGTTTAGGCCGACATGTATTCTACATATTAAAAAAAAAAAAAAATCGCAATAAGTATATATTGATTGGTTTGCACAAAAGTTATAGCGCTTACAAAATAGGTGATAGTTTTATGTAATTTTTATTAGTCATTTTTTTTTTTTTTTTTTACTAGTAATGGCAGCGATCAGTGATTTTTACCGGGACTACAACATTATGGCGGACTCATCGGACACTTTTGACACATTTTTGGGACGACTGACAATTATACAGCGATCAGTGCTATAAAAATGCACTGATTACTGTGTAAATGACACTGGCAGGGAAGGGGTTAACACTAGGTGGCGAGACCAAGGGGTTAAATGTGCCCTAGGGAGTGATTCCAACTGTGGGGGGGGGGGGGGGGGGGTGCAACATGCTACAACATGACAAATCGATCACTGCTCCCGATGACAGTGATCACTGCTCTCTGTCACAAGGCAGAACAGGGAAATTCCTTGTTCACATAGGCACCCCCCCCTTCTGCGGCTCCACGATACGATCGCTGGGAGACCAGCGGACATCGAGTCTGCTGGTTCTGCGGGCATGGTCATGCTGTATGCGGTGGGCGTGCGTGCCCCTGCTAACCTCACCAATTAAAAGGGGACGTACAGGTACACCCATTTGCCCACCTATGCCATTGTGCCGACATATCAGCATGCAGCGGTTGTCAAGTGGTTAAACTATATAGAGGGTTCTTTACTGTAAGAGCGGTAAGGACATAGAACTCCCTTCCACAGGCGGTGGTCTCAGCGGGAAACATTGACCGTTTCAAGAAACTATTCGATAATCACCCGAACGACCGCAACATACAGGGATATACAATGTAATACTGACATATAATCACACACATCGGCTGGACTTGATGGACTTGTGTCTTTTTTCAACTTCACCTACTATGTAACTAAGTGTAGCAATATGTTATTAAATGCAACCATATTGCTACACTTAGAGGCGCCTCTCTTCTCTTTTATACTTGGTTGTGACAGGACGCTACTCTTATATCAAGACATCGCTTGTATATCAAGGCAAAATTTATTTTAAAAAAATGTGCTCGTCTTGCAAAACACTCTCAAACCAAAGTTTTACTGCAACTTCTACATTAAAAAAAAAAAAAAAAAAAAAAAAAAAAAAGGGACATTGCAAGGTCTTGGGGTAATTTTTTTTTTTTTTAAACGAACATAAAGAACAGTGTCTCCCCCCCCCCCCCCCCCCCCGAGTTGGGGATTTTGCAGCAGTGTTGGCAGCTCTGCACATGCTCAGTTTTCAGTGAGCTTCTATGCTGAGCATTTCCTCCCTATCACATCTGAGCAGCCCATGTGACTATAGAGTCACACATGTGGGTGTATACACAGCGACAGGCCACTCCCTCCTCCTCCTCTATGCCTACTAACCAGCTAAACACAATGGGGGCGGAATATTACATGTAGATTGATGGAGGCCTCACCTCCCACTTATTCCAAGACACAGGCTGGAGGGATGTGACATCCTGTGATTGGCAGAAATCCACCCACACCATGGTTTTGCTAAAAAAATAATAAAGATTTGATTTCAAGTATATATTTTTATGACAAATTATAAGTTTATTGAGAAAAATTATTAAATTTTCACTCTTTTTTTTTTTGCTTGCTTTTTTTTTTTTAACATGTGACCAGCAGCAGATTCCCTGCAGACAGGCTGGGAGAGAGCCGGGTCACATGACAGTTGGATATCCATTAGGAAAAAGGTACTTGGGATTTTTTTTTTCATAAATTACAGAAGCGTCATCCACGCACAGACATATAAGAGAGAATGTACATTACATAGTGTGTGTTTAGTATTAATTTAAGTTGCTGTGATGTGTTTCTATAATGTTATCATCTGTTTTAACTATAGATATGCAATCTCAGCATTTAGTACAGGATAAGGGATTCTCAGAGCACTATGGGATGGCTAAAGAGACAGTAGCTGTCTGCTTGAAGGCTAGTTTTGTCTGATTGAAATCTAACATGGAGTCATCCTAGATTGCAGCTTGAGTTATTGATCTGCATAAAGAATAGATAACATATTTACGCGTGAAAGGGAGCCAGGAGCCAAAATAATAAAAAATATATGATATATTCTAGTGTTTTTATAATGGAGATTTTAATTTTGTAATAACATTTTTACTTTTTTTATATAGTATAAAATGATTAGACAAGATTTAAAATTTGCCCAACTAAAAAGAAAATAAGGCTTCATTCACAATACGGCGTTCCAGATCGCGAGCAGAATCGTGGCCAATTGTGGGACGCCCTTTGCGATCCCCGTTATTTTCTATGGCACCCGAATCGCGCTGCGATTGTCGCGTGATGAATCGTGCGGTAAATTCCTGCAAACAGAATCATAGGCCGCCCGACGCCCCAAAAAAGTTCTTGTGCTTCTTTTGGGTGACAGGTGTCTCGCAGTTCTGTTTGTGCGATTTTACTGTGACTCATCGGATGACAAATCGCGGCAAAATCTGGCTGCGATCAGGGTGCCATTGGGAATCATGGGGATCACAAGGGCGTCCCACGATTTGCCGCGATCCGAGACGCCTATGCGAGCGGAGCCTAAAAAAAGGGTAACATTTTTTATTATTTTAACCACTAGAGATCCGCGCTATAGCCAAATGACGGCTACAGCGCGGACCTCCTTTGCCGGGACTACGTCTATTGACGTCGTCCCGTGCACGAGTGGCCTGCGCGCCCCCTGAGGGGCGCGCACAGCGCGCTCTGTGATCGGCGAGTCTATGAGACTCGCCTGATCAAGGATCCGAGCAAGGGGTCGATCCCGACCCCTTACCACGTGATCAGCTGTCAGCCAATGACAGCTGATCATGTGATACAATGGAGCCGGTAATTGGCTGTTATTCCTCCTCGCGCTGACAGCGCGAGGAGAAAAAAAAAAGAGCCGATCGACGGCGGCCATGATCGGGACATCAGTCCCGATCATGGCCAGCTTACCAGTGCCCACCTGCCCCCCTCAGGAATAAATAAGTGCCCCCGTAAGTGCCACCCAGCAGTGCCCACAGTGCCACCCATCAGTGCCCACAGTGCCACCCATCAGTGCCCACAGTGCCACCCACAATCTGCCTCAACAACGGTGCTGCACCCCAGTGCCACATATCCGTGCCCATCAGTGTCATCTACCAGTGCCCATCAGTGCCGCCCATCAGTGCCCAGCAGTGTCACCTATCAGAGCCACCTATCAGTGCTCATCAGTCCCATCCATCAGTGGTACCTATCAGTGCCCCTTAATGCCACCCATCCGTGTCACCCATCCGTGCAATCTTATCTGTGCCCATCTTTGCCCATCAGTGCCGCCTTAACTATGCCTATCAGTGCCCACCAGTGCAGCCTATCAGTGCCCACCAGTGCAGCCTATCAGTGCCCACCAGTGCAGCCTATCAGTGCCCACCAGTGCAGCCTATCAGTGCCCACCAGTGCAGCCTATCAGTGCCCACCAGTGCAGCCTATCAGTGCGCCTCATCAGCGCACTTCAATGAAGGAGAAAAATTACCTGTTTGCAAAATTTTATTACAAACTATTAAACATGATTTTTTTTTTTTTGCATCTTTTTTTTGTTTGTTTAGCAAAAAATAAAACTCTTAGCTGTAATTAAATACCACAAAAAGAAAGCTCTATTTGTGGGAAAAAAATGATAAAAATTTCATTTGGGTACAGTGTTGTATGACCGCGCAATTGTCATTCAAAGTGCATCAGCGCTGAAAGCTGAAAATTGGTCTGGGCAGGAGGGGGGTTTAAGTGCCCAGTAAGCAAGTGGTTAAACATGAGCACAAATAAAAAGAAAAAAAGTACAAAACTGATACATATTCCTCATATCAGGAGTATTATACCCAAATTTCTATAGTCATTCCAACAAAAGTAGGTTCCTTCTCCATACAGTGTAACTACATTAATCGTTCGCTTTTACTTATTATTTTTGCTCCTGGTGGGTTCGGTTGGCTCAGCACAAAGTGCGTGTGTAATGGCTTTCACCGTTTTCTTTTAAGCGTGCGATTACAAATCTCTTCTCTTTGCCAAAGCCAAAAATGCACCCATGAAATAATTGTGCGCCACCGGTAGATGGGCAAGGGGGGCTGAGGCTTTTATGAAGGGGTGGGGGGGGGGGGACGTTAACTCTAGACATGTCTGAGCTCTGAGGAAACGAGCGTGTTTTTTTTTCCAGGCTGGGAGAAAGGCGCAGTAAATAACGGCGGCGGTCCCCAAAGGCGGGCAGTTCATCCGCGCACACAAAGTGTTACTGTTCCATGGCGGGGCTGTGCTGGAATATCACAGGGACTGCTAGGCTTGGGCAACCGCTGAGATCATTTCTGAACAAGGCTGGTATTGTTCGCACTAAGCGCTCCTGGGGGGGGGTTCTGCTTTTTAAAACACTGGATGTTTACTCCGTGCTTTTCATTAAGTATTATTGTAGCTTGCCTTTGTGCATTTTAAACAATCCTATCTGCCAGTGTATTCACAGGGACAATAAGGCATTTCGGTTTGTTTGTTTCAATAATAACTATATGCCAATTCACGGCCAATTCTGAAATTTTTCTCCTACATAAAAAAAAAGAAAATTAACACATTTAATTGGTGTATAACACGCGCCAGTGTATAACATGCACCCCAAATTTAGGAGGGAATTTTAAAGGAAAAAAAAAACCTTACATTTAAATGCCCATCAATGCAGCCTTATCAGCGTCCATCTGCAGCCTTGCCCATCATTGCACCCTTGCCCAGTGTCCATCTGCAGCCTTGCCCATCATTGCACCCTTGCCCAGTGTCCATCTGCAGCCTTGCCCATCATTGCACCCTTGCCCAGTGTCCATCTGCAGCCTTGCCCATCATTGCACCCTTGCCCAGTGTCCATCTGCAGCCTTGCCCATCATTGCACCCTTGCCCAGTGTCCATCTGCAGCCTTGTCCATCATTGCACCCTTGCCCAATGTCCATCTGCAGCCTTGCCCATCATTGCACCCTTGCCCAGTGTCCATCTGCAGCCTTGTCCATCATTGCACCCTTGCCCAGTGTCCATCTGCAGCCTTGCCCAGTGCCTTTGCAGCCTTGCCAGCTATTTAAAATTGGCGCCGATCTACACTGACTGATTGGAGAGGAGCGAGCGCCACCAACATACACAAAGCCGAGTGTACTCGGCTAGATTCGGCTTCTCTGAGCGTGACTGTTAGCGGAGCCAGGAGGAACAGAGTACACTTGGCTTTGTGTATGTCGGCGGCGCTCGCTCCGCTCACAATCAGTGGAGATTGGCGTATAATACGCACCCACGATTTTCCCCTGATTGTAAGGGGAAAAAGTGTGTTATACACCGATAAATACGGTACTTACCAAACACACACACACACACACACACATTATATTATATATATATATATATATATATATATATATATATACACACACACATACATACATATACATATATATATATACATATATATATATATATATATATATATATATATATATATATATATATATATATACACACACACATATACACACACACACACACACAACATTTTGTGGACGGCCTTCCCAGAACACTTGAAGCTATTATAGCTGCAAAGGGTGGGCCAACTTTAATATTATATATATATATATATATATATATATATATATATATATATATATTAATATAATATAATATTAAAGTTGGCCCACCCTTTGCAGCTATAATAGCTTCAAGTGTTCTGGGAAGGCCGTCCACAAAATGTGTGTGTGTGTGATATATTATATATATATATATATATATATATATATATATATATATATATATATATATATATATATATATATATACACACACACACACACACACACACACACACACACACACACACACACACACACACACACATATATATATACATATACACACACACACATACATATATACACACATACACCTGAAGTCGCATAGTATACCATGGAACTAACTAGTATAAAAAGCTAAATGCTTATTGAGTAATGGATACAAATGGGTTATAAGATATAAATGAATCACAGTTCAGGTCAAGCTAGGTGTTGGGAACATGTTGTGATTGATATGCTCGACGCGTTTCACGGCCAGTTGCCACTCATCAGGAACAAACACATAGCATATGTATGAACTGCTCTGAATATATATGAAAAAGACCAGAGAATTGCTGCACTTAAAAACTTTATAAATAAAGTTACATCTCAGAAAGTGTTCAAGAGGATTTCCGTTTTGGGCTCACATGCTCCCGTCCTTCCTCAGATCAGTACACATCTAACATTTTGATCACAGATATTGCAATTTAACATTTTTTCCCCAAAAAAATTGTGATTTTATTAATTGAAAAAAATGTTAAAATTGCATTGCAGCAATCCTCTGGACTTTTTCTATCTATCTATCTATATATTATATTATATATATTTATTTTTTTGCAGATTGGCTGGGAATGCACCAGAGATTGCATTTTCCCTCAGGGGAGAAAGCCAGAAAAGTGAATACCTGAATAAAGTTGGTGGCGATGACTCGGTGTCGGTTTGCAGAGTCGCCGGTCCTGGAGAGCAGATCTGGCAGCGTTTTCTCCACACAGTGCAGCGTTTCTCCTCGGCCCAGCTTATGTTTGGGGATATAATGAGTGATGATCATTTTCAGGAGGCGTAGTGAGGCCTGGAATACCTGAGAAAAGAAATACACGGATCAGGAAACGCTCTGAGCGATATAATAAAGAATTCCACACTTTGCTCTTGCCCACCTGGATATTTTGGATGTTCCCATCCTCCTCTAGTAAATATCATCCATTAAATGAAACCAATTAAATCCTAATAAGAGGATCTCCGTCCTTATAATGACCACAGTAGGTGTGAAGTGCCTTACTCATTGAGGGACAGGGTCACCCCAGAGGTGGTGCCGCGGTTCAGGACCTGGAAAGCACTCTCCGTGGTGGACCACAATACAGAGGTCAGTCCAGGGCCGAAGGTCACATTCCGGGCTAGACCTGCCATCACCAGCAGGGTCCGGGTACAGCCTCCACTACTACTGCTTAGGATACAGCAACCTGGAGAGATCTATGTAGAGCCCAGCTCAGGCAGTGACATAGAAATCTTGATTGAAGTCACCGTGGACAAAAAAAACAAAGTGCTGCAACAGACTGAATATAGAAGGCTAGCAGAGCAGACCTGCTGAAGACGTTCAGCCTCTGAGGACACCAGCAAATAATTAAAGCGGGAGTCCGCCGGGAGTTCCGACGTTTTTTTTTTTTTTTTAAAAGCCAGCAGCTACAAATACTGCAGCTGCTGACTTTTAAAATAGTGACACTTACCCACCCAGCGCGCCCGCGATGTCGGCACCCAAAGCCGATCTCTCGATCATCAGGGCTCAAGAGCAAGTATGCATAAGCGCCCCCATGGGAAGCGGCTTCCTGTGCAGAACTTAGCACAAGCAGGGAATCCAAGCAGAGGAGGTTTGGCACCATTTCCACTGCACAGAGCATGTATAGAGCGGTTATTTAAAAACAAAAAAAAAAATCCTTTACGATCTCTTTAAAGAGGACCTGCAGTCATTTATTTCAAATTTCTATCTATTAAATCTTCTGCTCTCGTTGTTGATTTTTGGATAGTAAATTTTTTTTTTTCTGCCAGTAAATCCCTTGTACAGCCCACTTCCTGTTTCCTGTCTGGCTATTAGCCTAGGCTTATGACATCATGCACAGCTCTCTCTCTCTCTCACTTTTCCAGGAATTGGGGGGCCAATGAGAGCTGCAGAGCTGGAGGTATGCCTCTGTGTAAATCCAGGAAGTGAACAGGCAGCAGCTTCAGCTGCCCACAGTTAAAATGGCTGCAGCCAGACTCAGCGGAGGGAGATTTCTGCAGCATATTTGGCAAGTACAGAATCACACTATATATAAAAATATGCAAAATGGTTGGGGGGGGGGGGGGAAGCTTCAGAATGGCAAAGATGTTTTTATTACAAATTATGTGAGCAGACTGCAGTTCCTCTTAAAGTGAGCCTTCAGGGACAAGGTCACACCAGAGGTGGTGCTATGGCTCTGGACCTGGAGAGCACTCCACAGCTAATAGACACAGTACACCACAATACGGGGCTCAGTGCCCAAAGGCCGCACTCTGGGCTAGGCCTGCAATCATCAAGAGGGGTGCAGGTACAGCCCCCAAAGCTACTGCTGAGGATATACTAATCGGGATAGTTCAGCTCAAACAATGACACAGAAGTCTTGATTGAAGTCACCATGGACAAAAATATAAGTGGTGCAACAGGCTGAAGATAGAAGACAAGCAAAAATCAAACTGAGCTGTGGAAAAGACATCTAGCCTGAAAGTACACTAGCAAATAATTAAGGCATGCTGGGTAGGGGTGGGGTTATAGGGAGGCAGGCTTACAAACTTTGTTTGTCAGTGTGCCAACCTCCTGTAGGTGGCAGTATAACAACTGCCATTGAACTGAATTTCTGTCCCCCTTAATGGATGATGGAGAAATATATGAACATAAAGTACATATCAATGTGTTTGAATAAAGTCACTTTGGAGAAGAAATCACATGACCAGTTACAAGTGGCTGTTGATGAGAGATCACATGACCAGTTAAAAGTGGCTGTTGATGAGAGATCACATGACCAGTTAGAAGTGATTGTAAAAAGGTAAAATTATTTATCTTTTTTAAACAAACATGTCATACTTACCTCCAGTGTGCAGCTCGTTTTGCACACAGTGGCCCCCGATCCTCCTTTTCTGGGGTTCCCCACATCAGGTAAACCCCTCTGTGAAGCGCTTCAGAGGGGGTTACCTTGCGGGCGCACTTCCGAGTCCAGCTTTCGGCGTCCACAGAGGCCAAAAGCAGGACTCAGCCCTGCCCCTGGTGCTAGCGTCATTAGATTTGATTGACAGAAGCGGGAGCCAATGCCTGCGCTGCTATCAATCTATCCAATCAAGAGCTGAGAATCCCGGGCAGAGAGACAGAGCGTCCCCGTGGGTCAAGTTCGAGTAAAATTGTGGAGGGGGGTCTGGGGGGCCGGTCACTGACAGGTGTTTTTCACCTTAAAGCGGAGGTCCACCCTAAAATGGACCTCCGCTCATCGGAATCCCCCCCCCCTCCGGCGCCACAATCGGCACCTTTCAGGGGGGAGGGGGGTGCAGTTACCTGGATAATCCAGGTAACTGCACCCACTTCCGGGCTAGCTCTCTGCGGAACGGGGCGTACGTTACGCCCCCGTTCCGCAAGCGCCCGCCCCCTTCAGCAAGTGCCCCGCTGCCTGCTGGGAAACACACAGCTCCCAGAGGCAGCGGGGACCGTCCGGATTGCGCCGCGCGGCTCGCGCATGCGCAGTAGGGAACCGGGAAATGAAGCCGAAAGGCTCCATTTCCTGATTCCCATACCCAAGATGGCGGCGGGACCCGGCAGCCGAGCGAGCGATCGGCTTCGGGTGCCGACATCGCGGGCGCGCTGGACAGGTAAGTGTCACTATTTAAAAGTCAGCACCTGCAGTATTTGTAGCTGCTGGCTTTTAAAAAAAAAAAAAAAACGCGGAGTCCCGGTGGACTCCCGCTTTAATGCACAGGATGCATTAAGGTGAAAAAACACAAAGGTTTACAACTCCTTTAAAAGTGGCTGTTGATGAGAGATCACGTGACCAGTTAGCAGTGGCTCTTGATGAGAGATCACGTGACCAGTTAGCAGTGGCTCTTGATGAGAGATCACGTGACCAGTTAGCAGTGGCTCTTGATGAGAGATCACGTGACCAGTTAGCAGCGGCTCTTGATGAGAGATCACGTGACCAGTTAGCAGCGGCTCTTGACGAGAGATCACGTGACCAGTTAGCAGCGGCTCTTGACGAGAGATCACTTGACCAGTTAGCAGCGGCTCTTGACAAGAGATCACGCGACCAGTTAGCAGCGGCTCTTGACAAGAGATCACTCGACCAGTTAGCAGCGGCTCTTGACAAGAGATCACGTGACCAGTTAGAAGCGTCTGTTGACGAGAGATCACGTGACCAGTTAGAAGTGTCTGTTGACGAGAGATCACGTGACCAGTTAGCAGCGGCTCTTGACGAGAGATCACGTGACCAGTTAGAAGTGTCTGTTGACGAGAGATCACGTGACCAGTTAGAAGTGTCTGTTGACGAGAGATCACGTGACCAGTTAGCAGCGGCTCTTGACGAGAGATCACGTGACCAGTTAGAAGTGTCTGTTGATGAGAGATCACGTGACCCATCCCATTTCTTAGTACGGTCCTGCAGTTTGATCGTAGCAGTACATTACATAAACTGGAGCAAGCATCGACTGTAATGAAGGGAGAGATGTCAGAACTGTTTGTCTTTGATTAAAAAGGAGAGGCCATTCCAGTACGACTACAAGGTTCCGGTAACACTTTGTAGCAGCAGCTTAAGTGTACCAAGAATATGTTGTCATGCCAAGAAGAGGCGCCACTTCTGGAAGTGACTGCCATCCCGGGGCCCCAGACCGCCGCAGTAGCTGAAGTGATATCACCCGAGTGGGGACTGGACAGGATTCAACCCACTGTCACCGCCAAGTGTCTCAATACTTTCCACATTAAAAACTGTATATAAAAGAATACAATGTTCTGTGTGTACAATCAATTACAGAGACTTCATTGGTGAAATAAGAGTTATAATCCGGGGGGCAGAAAAGATGGCCACCGCCAGCAACTCAGCAGGAGGGGGCGTAAAAAGGGTCCAGAACTGCAACCCATAGTGATAAAGTAGATTACAGCCCATGATTGGGGGGGGGGGCACACTTTGGATAGTAAAGGACCTTCTCCCATCTGTGGGTGCAAAGAAAGAAAGAAAGAAAGAAAGAAAGAAAGAAAGAAAGAAAGAAAGAAAGAAAGAAAGAAAGAAAGAAAGAAAGAAAGAAAGAAAGAAAGAAAGAAAGAAAGAAAGAAAGAGTAAGAGAAAGAGTAAGAGAAATGAGGAAAGAAAGAAAGAGAGAAAGAGAGAAAGAGAGAAAGAAAGAAAGAAAGAAAGAAAGAAAGAAAGAAAGAAAGAAAGAAAGAAAGAAAAAAGAAAAGAAAAGAAAAGAAAGAGAGAGAAAGAAAGAGAGAAAAAAAGAAAGAAAGGAAGAAAGAAAGAAAGAAAGAAAGAGAAAAAAAAATAAAAAAGAAAAGAAAAGAAAGTAAGAGAGAAAGAAAGAAAGAAAGAAAGAGAAAAAAAGAAAAAAGAAAAGAAAAGAAAGAAAGAGACAAAGAAAGGTCCAGAAAGAAAGAAAGAAAAAAAGAAAGAAAAAAAGAAAGACAAAATAAAGAAGGAAAAAGAAAGAAAGGAGAAAAGAAAGAAAGAAAGAAAATAAAAAATAAAAATAAAGAAGAAAGAAGAGGCGATTCAGTTCGCATTGTGCGCTATACAAGTATTTCATTCATTCATTCAAGAAGAAAGAAGAAGCCCTTTCTTCTCTCTTTTCATACTTCAGATCCAACATTTGATATGTAGGACTCCAGCTGTGTCCACACTGGAAGAAATCCTTTTCTGGTGACAAAACTGTAGACTTTCCTTAATGTTCCATCTTAGTGACAAGGGTCAGCAAGACAAAAGGGCAAGACACCTCTAAATGGTATCAACTGTGTTTAGCTAGTCTTCAATCCCCCCCCCCCCCTTCAGTCTTGCACAGCTATACCCACCCGCTCCTCACTTGTACTTGAAACGTCTTCCTCTGATTTTACTGCACACTGCGAGCTTCTCACAATGTGCATTAGAAGCTGCAGCTAGTCAGATAGAGCCCCACCTCATTTCATGGCTGGAGGGCATCCAGCAATATCTAGCATTCCAACCCCCCACCCACCCAGGCTGACTGTCCCTGGCCCCACCCTTTCATTCATTGGATTTCAGTTCTTTCAAACGTGGAGGCTCCACACCTCGTCTTTCCTAGGGCAATCTGCATGCAAATACAACCTGCTTAGGAACACCCACCCCTCCAGACTGACACCCACCCATTAAAGTGATTGTAAAGGCAGAAGGTGCATTCTACTACGTATTAAGTTAAAAAGCCTTCTGTGTGCAGCAGCCCCCCTCAACTCCCCCCAATATTTACCTGAGCCCCCTCTCTGTCCAGTGATGTCCACGAGTGCCTCGGCCAATCCGGGACTCTCCCTCCTGATTGGCTGAGACACAGCAGCAGCACTATTGGCTCCCGTTGCTGTCTATTAAACTCAGTTAACCAATCAGGAGAGAGAGTGGACGGGTTTGGGTGCTCCCATAGCAAGCTGCTCGCTGTGGGGGCACGCAACAGGAGGGAGGGGCCAGGAGTTTTAGCTAGGGACCTGAGAAGAGGAGGATCGGGCTGTTCTGTGTAAAATCATTACAGAGTTCCTGGTGCCCAATCTGTGGTCCAGGGGCCCTTTAGCACCTTTTTGTGGCCTTCAGGGCCTTGTAGAAACTCATGCATTTTCCAGACAGTGATCTCTAGCAGTCTCATGTCTGTCTCCTGAAGCATGTCCCCAGTCTCCCACAGTATTTCTGCAGTCTCTAACCAGCTCTTGGATCATGTCCATAGTCTCCGACCATCTCCTGTTGTGTGCCTGCTGTCTGTGACACTAAATGCTATGTGGGGCCCTTTGGTAAGGCCTCCTTCATCAGTACTGCAATGAAGTTGCTGTAAACCTTTTACTTACAACCAGTGAAGGGACTATCCTCAGGTGATACACAGAGATGAAACAATTCCACCCTACATAAGTTGTACCTGTTTATCTGTGGTCTACTCTACATCCATTCAAAGTTCAGAGTTTATACTGCTTGAAGGATAAAGTTTAGATAAAAAAAAATAAAAAACATGTTATACCGTACTTGCCTCCTCTGTGCAGTTGGTTTTGCACAGAGTGGCCCCGATCCTCCTATTCTGGGGTCCTTCAGCGGGGCTCCTGGCTCCTCCTCTTCAAGTGCCCCGTTGGTAGAAACGCTCTCCCTGTGGGGGCACTCGTGCAGGCGCGCTCCCATATCCTGCTGCTGCGTCTATCGACACAGAACAGCAGGACTCAGCCCTGCTCCACCCTCATTTGGATTTGATCGACAGCAGCAGGAGCCAATGGCTGAGCTGCTATCAATCTATCCAATCAGGACCCGAGACACTGGCTGGAGCTGGTGTGCTCTTCCCCTTCGCTTGAAAGATCGGGTTCAGGTAAGTAAAAAGAGGGGCTCTGGGGGGCTGCTGCATCACGGGAGGTTTTTCACCTTAATGCTTAGAATGCAAACCTCGAGGGTTTACAACCCCTTTGAGCTTTCAGAAAGCAGGGGGCAGAGAGGTGAAGTTTCACTCTGCAGAGCTGATTAAGGAGAGCTGATTGGAGGGAAGGAACACCCCCCCCCCCCCCACCTTCACAGAGGAACAGAGTTGAGGCTGTCGATCACATGCTGTGTGCTGGAGCTCCCTACCCTGTAGAGCTGCACGATTAATCGTTAAGAATCGTTATCGCAATTTTTTTTCTGTTGCGATCTTGACAAAGTATGTCCTGATTCTTGCTATGCAGAGAATTCTCTCTGCTTTGCTGAAGCCATCAACGGGCAGTCTGCCAAGAATCACAACATTCTTTAGCAGTGGAACTAAGTATAAACATTGTAACGATTTGTCCTTTAGATCAAAGGAATACACTTTGGTGTGTAAATGAGGGAAGTTTAACCACTTTTTTTTTTTTTTTTTTAAAGTCAGCAGCTACCGACTTGCGGCTTCACTTCCTGGTTCCCTAATGCGCATGCTCGACTCGCACTGCGCTCTCACTGGTCCCCGCTGGACCCATGCGTCTCCTAGAAGACAGCGGGGGGGGGTGGGAAGTGGTGTAGATACCAGTGGGTGGCTCGGGTATCTATGTCCGGAAATGGGAGCAAAATACCTGTATTAGACAGATATCTGCTCCCCCCCCTCCTCCCCTGGAAGGTGCCAAAAGTGACCAGAAAGGCGAAAGTTCTATTTTTGGGTTGAACTCCGCTTTAAACACTAAATCTTTTTCTGACATTGTTGGTTTCAAGTTAAAATAATTTTTTGATAGAAAATTACTTAGAACCCCCAAACATTATTACATAACACACACACACACACACAATATATATATATATATATATATATATAGATAGATAGATAGATAGATAGATAGATAGATAGATAGAGAGAGAGAGAGAGAGAGAGAGAGAGAGAGAGAGAGAGAGAGAGAGAGAGATAGATAGAGAGAGAGAGAGAGATAGATAGAGAGAGATAGATAGAGAGAGAGAGAGAGATAGATAGAGAGAGAGAGAGAGAGAGATAGAGAGAGAGAGATAGATAGATAGAGAGAGAGATAGATAGAGAGAGAGATAGATAGAGAGATAGAGATAGATAGAGAGATAGAGATAGATAGAGAGAGAGATAGAGAGATAGATAGAGAGATAGATAGAGAGATAGATAGAGAGAGAGATAGAGAGATAGAGAGATAGATAGAGAGATAGATAGAGAGATAGATAGAGAGATAGATAGAGAGAGAGAGAGAGAGAGAGAGAGAGATAGAGAGAGATATATAACTATCTATACATCTCTATCTTTTTTTTTTTTATTTATTAATTTTTTTTTAAGTAGAGACCCTAGAGAATAAAATGACAGTTGTTGCAACATTTTATGTCACACTGTATTTGTGCAGCAGTGGTTCAAATGCAATTTTTTTGGAAAAAAAAAAATGACACTTTAATGAATTAAAACACTAACCAGTAAAGTTAGCCCAATTTTTTTGTATAACGTAAAAGATTTTATGCTGGGAGAATCGTGATCTTTTTATTCTAAGAAAAAAAAAATTGTGATTCTCATTTTGGCCAGAATCGTGCAGCTCTACTACCCTGTCACCTTTTAGCTCTAGGTGTCAGGGAAAACTTGTCAGAAGGGACTGATGCTGATAGCAGAGGAAGGAGGCAGCAGACAGAAATGACACTTAGTGCTCTGGACTGAGACAAGTACACACTATAGAGGGATGTGCTTTGTTCAGATTTCCTGTCTGAGGTTTACAATCACTGTAAGCCTTCTCCCTCCATAGCAGCACACATTAATCCCAGCTTTTCTCTTGTGTCAGACCCCGAACTATCCCATCCCAGCAGCAGCAGATGTTCCTAATTAAGATATCATCTGCACACAACCAGCGCTGGCTCCCCTAGAAGGGTGGTTTACTTTCCGCTGCCTTGTGCATTACTCACCCGCCATGTAACTATTGTCACGGTGCTGCACGCAGAATTTGAAACCTAAAAAGACGGAGAGAATTACCAGCGCCGGGGATCTTAAAACCCCCTTTGTTTAGAGCAGTGGGCATGACAAGGCGGGGAGTCTCTGAGGAGGGCCGCGGATCCGGTCATGCAGCTCTTCCAATACCTTCTCTATGGCAGCAGAAGGAGAAAAAAAAAAAAAAACAATGTCCAGATTCAGAATTTATTATTTTAATTAGTCACTCCGACTCGTTAAAAGTCCCGTTGGCAGCGCCAGCCTGGAAAAAACAGGACCGAGGTCTGGTCCAAGCCTGGCTTCATGTAACCGGGGGGGGGGGGGGGGGGAATACATATACACTGATATTACAGCGCCAGCCTGGAAAAAACAGGACCGAGGTCTGGTCCAAGCCTGGCTTCATGTAACCGGGGGGGGGGGGGGGGGGGGAATACATATACACTGATATTACCGCCTGTATTTACCGCTAACCATACAAATTATTTTTTCTTTTTTTTCCATTAGGTGAGGGGTTTTTTTTTGCCAGATTTTCAAAAATCTCAGATAATTAACCCCGTCTGATCCAGAGTGGCTGGAAGAGCACGTCATGGTTTCCTAGCTGGAAGTGGCCAACCTCAACCAAGTCTGGCAGTCTGGAGTCCCGGCTGATGGTTGCTCTGTTTGGTATTAGTATAGGATTTCATTCATTCATTGGTTTCCATGGATGGTTTATGTTGTTCTTAGATACACATTGAACCACAAAACATGAACATATAGGATTTTAAAATCATTTGTACTGCCACTATACCCTACAGAGCCATCAATATGAGCACCCCCTAGAGGAGTAACGAGCAGTGAAAGGAAATGGAGAGTGAATTTGGAGCCTTTACTCAGCCTATCAAAGTAGAAATCCAGCTTTAAGAGCAGGGTTAGAGCCCCTTCCATGTTTTTATTACAATGTCCCTGTTGGAAGAAGATGATTTCCCTTTCCTGTTAGGACAATGAAGGGGACAAATTTTCTCTGAGCAACTACTGCATTAGGAATATACGCAGCTACTAGGAGGTTGTATACCAAGAAGCTACTGCGCCTCCTACTGGGCATCCCTCTGCACAGCCAGCCAGCCTGGGTGGAGTTAGTGCCCCAAGGAGATCGAACATCTCTAGTTTTTCCAAGACTAGAATCTAGGGTTGCACCGATACCACCAAGTACAAGTACTGATACTTTTTTTTACGTCATGTGACAGTGATGGGCACGGATAGGTGGCACTGATGAGGTGTGGACTGTGTCAGTAGTTTTTTTTTATAGTTTTTTTTTATTTAATTTATTTTGTTATTTTTACAATGCTTTATTTTTCTTGGGGGGGGGGGGGGGAGTTGATAGTGTCAGTAGTTTATTTTCTTTTTTATTATTACTTTTATTAATTTTACATTCAAATAATAGGATTTTGTACTCACCATAAAATCCCTCTCTGTAGTTCACTGACTGACACAGCTCCTTTATTCTTGACCATTGGGTTGTTACGCCACCTTCAGGAGAGGAGTAGGCAGAACATAACATGTACTCTGCTTCAGTAACAACCCTCCAGCCCACTTCCTGCAGCCTCAGTACGTCAACAAGCAGTATAACGAACCAATAGGAGGGGCGGGTGCTGTGTCAGTCAGTGAACTACAGAGAAAAGGATTTTACGGTGCGTACAAAAATCCTATTTTCTCTTACGTTCACTGACAGACACAGCTCCTTTATTCTTGACCATTGGGACGTCCCCAAGCAGTGTTATAACAAGGGGTGGGAAACAGCATAAAAGAACATCACCCACAATCAAAAGTGCTCCCTAACAGGGGAGACACCACCTTATCTGACCGCGTCAGAACTTGCGGTAACAATGCAACAGTGCATTATATACTCAAAAGTAACTATTTTCTTTAAAACAGAAAAAATAGTGCAGAATTGCAACATTACACGGCCGCCCGCAAACTTGCGGCCAAGCAGGCATCAGACAATGCTAGGGCTGAAACAACTAATCGATTAATCGACAACGGATCGATTATGAAATTAATCGATTACTATTTTCATAATCGATTAATCGGCCAGTAACAAAATGGGGTTAAAGTTAATGAGTCTGATGATATTTACTAGTTTGACCCTTTAATAGTATAGCTCTCCTCTAATAGTATATACACTATCTCTCGCCTCTAATAGTATATACAGTATATCCCCTCTAATAGTATATATCCCCTCTAATAGTATATACATTATATCTCTCCTCTAATAGTATATACAGTATATCTCGTCTAATAGTATATACAGTATATCTCTCGTAATAGCATATACAGTATATCTCTCCTCTAATAGTATATCTCTTCTAATAGTACCGGTATATACAGTATCTCTCTCCTCTAATAGTATATACAGTATATCTCCTCTAATAGTATATACAGTATATATCTCCTCTAATATATATATATATCTCCTCTAATATATATATATATATATATATATATCTCCTCTAATATATATAGATCTCCTCTAATATATATATATATATATATATCTCTCCTCTAATATATATATATCTCCTCTAATATATATAGATCTCCTCTAATTATATATATATATATATATATATATATATATATATATATATATATATATATATATATATATATATATATATCACACACACACATATATACACAGTATATCTCTTCTGTCTGTTATTCTCAGAGTGGATTAGATATTTTGCTCCCTAACCATATAGTTGGTTATTTATATTTACTACTGCATAGAGATATTTAAGAATAAATTGCCTTTTTTTAAAACTTTACATATTAACTAAATTATACACCACACTTTTTTTTTTTAAAGGTTATTAACCGATTAATCGATTAATCGAAACAATAATCGGCCAACTAATCGATTATGAAAATAATCGTTATTTGCAGCCCTAGACAATGCGCTTACATCCCCTCTGTAGAAGAAAAATTGCGGGCAAGCAGGCATCAGACGATGCGCTTACATCCACTCTGTAGAATTTAGTAAGAGTGCGAATGGAAGACAAAATCGCCGCCTTACACACCAATGCGACTGACACTCGATGTCGGAAGCCCGAGAGGCCCCAATTGTCCTGGAGGAATGGGTCATGGCAGGAAAGAGGGGCATCTGCCCCTTCAAGGCGTAGGCCTGTACCACATCTGTCTGACCAACCCGGAAAACGGTGATTGACTAGACCGCCATACCTCTTTTCGGAACAGCTACCGAAACGAACAGAGATCTAACTGCCGAAGGGGAGCCGTGGCCAACAAATATATCCTCATAGCCCTGATCACGTCCAGGGAATAAAGGGTCACCTCTTAGGATGTGTCGGTTCAGGACACAGAGATAGTAACACAATATCATCTTTGAAGTAGAACGGCGAAACCACCTTCGGCAGAAATGAAGTTTGCGAACGCAACACCACCTTATCCTTATGGTTAATCATATAGGGCGACTTGCAAGACAAGGCCGCCAGTTCCGAAATCCTCCTGGCCGATGTAATGGCCACTAGAAAGACCCCTTTTTGAGAAAGGGTCACCAAGGGAATTCCTCTGATGTTCTCAAACGGCGGTTTCTGAAGCGCCGATAACACCAGGTTCAGATCCCGTGGGGTAACGGTGGACGCACCGGAGGAAATACAAGCCGGACCCCCTGAACCACAGTGCTCACTAGAAAGTGAGACGCTAGGGGTCGCTGACAAAAAAACAGCCGAGGCTGAAGGAAGCAGGCTGGAGGGTTGTTGCTGAAGGGACCGCCCCCTAGGTGGAACTAGAATGTTCTGTTTTTTGTACATGTTGACATGTTCTGCCTAGTCCTCTCCTGAAGGTAACAACCCAATGATCAAGAATAAAGGAGCTGTGTCCGTGAATGTAATTAGAGAAATTACAATTTCCCCTTTTTTTTTCCCCTTCAACCCTTTTTGGGGGGGGGGGGGGGTTGGTCTAAATTGACCCCCGACATCTCCCCTTTGAGACAGGGAAAGAGACTGAGGACACAGATTCCCCAGTCCCTTTCCTTGTAGCCTCAGCTGCACTGAAGATGAATGGACAGAAGACAGCGGCTCCTCCCCATTCAAAAAACTGAAGCAGAGGAAGTACAGTTTACGATGCTCAGTTACGATTGGACAGTCAGTGACCACTGTGCATTCATAAAAGGGAGGAGTCGGTAAATGACAGATTTGGGGGGGGGGGGGGGGGTGGAGGGTTGGAAAACTTCCGATTCCAATCGCCTAGATGGTTAGAGCAGAAGTGGGAGCGAGTACCTGTCAAAATCAGGTACCCGCTTCCCTCCTCCTCCCCAACAGCTCCATTTCACAAACAGGAGCGAGGGAGGAGGCCTTAAAGCAGAACTCCGCTTTAAAGACTTACCTGGCTCCGTGTCACAGAGTCAGTGCCATGTTCAGCTCCAGCACAGCTCCCCTCACTTTCTGTTTTTACAGGGGAAACGGAGAAATGCAGAACCATAGGTTCCTGCTGCCATCAAACGCCTGTGAGCAGAGAGTGGGGGATGTGGCTTACCGGCACTGTGTGCGACTATGGACACACATAGCCTGGCTCAGAACCCAAACAAGCACACACCAGTGTCTCTTTAGGACCTGGCTTGCTACAGGAGGCACCAAAGTAGGACGTAGATGACAATGCCAGCGGAATTGCCAGAAGAGGAAGAAAGCAACCTTTCTGTGGAATGCTGTTGCATAGACCAGGTAAATGTAACTTTATTGCCTTAGGTATCACTTAACCACTTTCAGACCGGACCATTTTGCTGGTAAATGACCAGAGGTCTTTTTACACTTTGGCACTGCGCTGCTTTAACTGGTAATTGCGCGGTCATGCAATGTTGTACCCAAACAAAATTTGCGTCCTTTTCTTCCCACAAATAGAGCTTTCTTTTGATGGTATTTGATTGCCTCTGCGATTTTTATTTTTTGCGATATAAACGTAAAAAGACCGCAAATTTTGAAAAAAAATGATATTTTCTACTTTTTGTTATTAGAAAAATCCAATAAACTCAATTTTAGTCATACATTTAGGCCAAAATGTATTCAGCCACATGTCTTTGGTAAAAAAAAAGTCAATAATTGTATATTTATTGGTTTGCGCAAAAGTTGTCACATCTACAAACTAAGGTACGTTTTCTGCAATTTACGCAGCTTTTAGTTTACGACTGCCTATCTCATTTCTTGAGGTGCTAAAATGGCAGGGCAGTACAAACCCCCCCCAAATGACCCCATTTTGGAAAGTAGACCCCCTAAGGAAATTGATAAGAGGCATGTTGAGCCCATTGAATATTTTATTTTTTTGCCTCAAGCGATTGAATAATGACAAAAAAAAAATTTTTTTTTTTTTTTTACACAAAGTTGTCACTAAATGATATATTGCTCACACATGCTATGGGCGTATGTGAAATGACACCCCAAAATAAATTCTGCTGCTTCTCCTGAGTACGGGGATACCACATATGTGGGACTTTTTGGGAGCCTAGCTGCGTACGGGGCCCCGAAAACCAAGCACCGCCTTCAGGCTTTCTAAGGGCGTAAATTTTTGAGTTCACTTCTCACTACCTATTACAGTTTTGAAGGCCATAAAATGCCAAGATGGCACAAAACCCCCACAAATGACCCCATTTTAGAAAGTAGACACCCCAAGCTATTTGCTGAGAGGCATGTTGAGTTCATGGAATATTTTATATTTTGCCACAAGTTGCGGGAAAATTACAAACTTTTTTTTTTTTTTTTTTTTTTTCACAAAGTTGTCACTAAATGATATATTGCTCACGCATGCCATGGGCATATGTGAAATGACACCCCAAAATAAATTCTGCTGCTTCTCCTGAGTACGGGGATACCACATATGTGGGACTTTTTGGGAGCCTAGCCGCGTACGGGGCCCCGAAAACCAAGCACCGCCTTCAGGCTTTCTAAGGGCGTTACAGTTTTGAAGGCCATAAAATGCCAAGATGGCACAAACCCCCCCCAAATGACCCCATTTTGGAAAGTAGACACCCCTAAATTTAGGGGTACACTAGTGAGACTAGGTAATAAATGGCGGGTGCCCTGAAACTATAAAAAAATAACTAACCAACCAGCGTCACCTGTAACAGTTATATGGTGATCACTGGTGAAAGGGTTAACTAGGGGGCAATCAGGGGGCTTTATGCGGTAGTATATGGGGGTCCCTGGCGCTATAAAAAGCTGCGGCGAACCTAAATACCTACCTGCCTAACTAGCGTCACCTGTGACACTAATACAGCGATCAGAAAAACGATCGCTTATTAGGCTGGGTTCACACTGGAGCGATGCGGGAACGCCACGAATGCGCGGCGGGTTCCCGCATCGCATGCCTCCCGGCGGCAGTTCACACTGCCCTATGCGAACTGCTGGGAGTGTCAGTGAAATGTTACTGACACCCCCAGATCAGTTTGCATATCGCAGTGCGATCTGCAAACTCGGATCGCATGGTGTGAACACCCATGCGATCCGATTCTGCTGCGGGCCAAAAAAAGGGTCCCGTGCGAATTTGCGGCGGGTGCGGCGGGTGTGGCGGGTGCGGCGAATGGCTGAACTCGAATCGCACAGAGATCGGATGTGATTTGCACTGCAGTGCGGTGCGAATCACATTCGTTCTCATAAACCACTGCAATGTGAACCCAGCCTTAGTGACACTGGCGACGGGGGGTGATCACGGGGTTAAACCTTTATTGGGGGGGTTAGGGGGGTACATTAGAACTAAAGGGGGCTAACTCTAACTGCCCTAACAGTTATTACAGTCACAAATGACACCAATGCAAAAAAAAAAAAAAAAAAAAAAAAAAATGACATTGGTGTCACTGTGACTGGGGGGCAGGGGTAATTGGGGGGGTGATCGGGGGGTAAAGGGGGGGTGTGAGTGTGCCTGGCATGTTCTACTGTGTGTGTAGAGTGTTGGTGCAACTCACCGATCCGCTCTCCTCCGTGTCGGAACGGAAAATACCGACACGGAGGAGAGAATACATCACTTCCTCTCCTGTGTTTACATTACAGGAGAGGAAGTGATGTCACGGGGGATTTCCATTCGTCGAGAGCGATCGCGAGGGGGTGGCCATGAATGAATGGCCGCCCCCTCATCCCGGATCGCTCTCGAAGAAATGCCCACCGCCGCAGGCACCGGGGGGGGGCCCGATCGGGCCCCCCACCCGCGGGCAGGCAGGGACTTATATATACGCCCATATGCCTGCCCGTGCCATTCTGCCGACGTATATCGTCGTGCGGCGGTCGGCAAGTGGTTAAGGGCTCACTTAACACACATTAAAGCGCCTACTGCTTCAACATGATTTTTTGATGCGTTTTGATGCTTCTGAAATGCGTCAGTGATGCTTCTGTGGTGCTTTGTTGAAGCTTTAACCACTTCCCACCCGGCCAATGTACATATGCGGCCGGGTGGGAGCTCTCTACTTCTGAGAGGACGTTCAGGAACGTCCTTCAGAAGGAGGGGGAATCGCGCACACGCGTGCCCGCGCAGCGGCGCGATCCCGATGTGCTCGTGTCACCCGGACACGGCGCATCTCGGATCGGCAGGAGGGCTCTGTGATTGGCCCTCCTGATCACATGACGGCCGTGTCCAATCACGGCTGTCATGTGATGTAAACAGCCGGTTGCTAGGCAATCGGCTCCTCCTCTCCTCACACAGAAGTCATCGCTGAGGAGAGGAGAGCAGATCGCTGCAGCCGGGTGGTGATCAGTGACTATGAGCTGTTTTTACAGCGTTTTACTAACTGATCACCAGTCTAGTGTACACACAAATCACCACACAGTATAAACACAATGTCCCCACATATGTCCCCAAATAATAAAAACACATGTTCCTAATAATAAAAACATGTCCCCCACATATGTCCCACCAAAATCACATGTCCCAATGATTATCTGCACACATATGTCGGTGATCACCTGCACACATATGTACATGATCATTTGCGTACATATGTCCGTGATCACACAAACCAATTATTATACACTTAACCAAATTTTTTTTTTACCAAAGACATGTAGCAGAATACATTTTGGCTTGAATTTATGACAAAATTAGATTTTATTGCATTTCTTTTAAAATAGAAAGAAGAAAATATTTATTTTTTTTCCCAAATTTCCGCTCTTTTTTCGCTTATATCACAAAAAATAAAAAAACGGAGTCGTTAATAAATGACACCAAAATAAAGCTCTATTTGTGCAAACAAAATGATAATTTAATTTGGGTACAGCGTAGCATGACCGCGCAATTGTCATTGAAAGTGCGAGAGCAATGAAAGCTGAAAATTGGGCTGGGAAGGAAGGGGGTGAAAGTGCCCTGTATTGTAGTGGTTAATAAAGCTTGGCAGATGCCCTGTGTGTGTGTTAATATCCCATTTGTCAGCATGTGCAACAACGTCAGACACACAGTGACGAAACGCGTAGGGAAGGACTTCCGGGACATTCCGGGCAGTTTCCACCTTGATTTTAATGCTGAAACTTCCGTAATTTGGTTTAAGTGCAATTTTACTTTGTTCTTAATAAGTCTCATACATTCTACACTATAAGAGGCCCCTCGTCTCCTTTCTTATAGGCATGACATGTGGATTGCCTAAAAGGTGCAGTTCTGTATTGGGGGTTTTGTTCTGGATACCCTTCTGTATATTCAAGTCCCTGGTGTGATGCAAGTGGATAGAAGAGGAGTATACTGAGCCCCTAACTTGCTAATAAAAACTCTGTTCTTGGATTCCTGTGATAGGGGCCAAGAGGTTCAGATAACTGAGATGTATATACATATTGTGCTAGAGAAGCACAATTTTTCACTTTGGTGTTGAAGCATCACATCTTTACCTGGATACATTTTTGGACTTTTAGGTCTTGTTTTTGAAAATTGGACATGATATATACTTTTTTCATGTTAGATGAGAAGTAGCATAGTCACATTAACTTGGTGTGAATACTTCTATGTATAAGGAAGTGTGTGTGTGTGTGTGTGTGTGTGTGTGTGTGTGTGTGTGTTATATAATTACATCAAAATTTTCGACAAACAGAAAAAAAAAAGGTTTTTATCAATTTAGAAATATATATATATATATATATATATATATATATATATATATATATATATATATATATATTTTTTTTTTTTTTTTTCTAAATTATTTTTTAGCATTTTGTTACCATTTGTCGAAAATGTTGATGTTATTTTGAGGTGCAAACACTGTTTTGGTACATTTTATGGCAAATTGACAGTACGATTGCTAACTGGTTACACTCACAGAGCAGAAGCCAGCAGCATTGAAAGTTGTATAATGTAAACCCTGGGAGGTAAGGGTTTTACCAAAATAGTTTAGTGGGGAATGTTCACTTGCCATTGCTATTGTGCCCAACATGTTAAACTAAAGAACTCTGAGGGTTTAATATTACTTTAATCTTTATCAGAACTTTGGAATAAATATGGCCATGAATGTGGGTAAATCACGTATTGCAATGAACAATCCAGGTAAGGTTTGTTAAGCCAAATGCAGGCTGTACTGTAGGACTCAGTGGTAGTACCACCAAGACCAGCCCTGGACTGCACCCAAACAGACGATAGTTCCACAGCCGTTTAGGCTCCCGCTGCTCCAAATTGTCCATGAAATCCCTTTAGACCCTTTTCACACTGAGGCACTTTACAGGCGCTATTTATAGTGCTAAAATGCTTTTAAAATGCCTCTCGCGCCACCCCAGTGTGAGAGCCCGAACGCTTTCAGACTGGGGCGATTCGCTTACAGGACGGGGAAAAAAAGTCCTGCAGGCAGCATCTTTGGGGCGGTGCGGGAGCGGTGTATATTGAAATTAATGGGCAGAACTGACGAAACCCCTGCAAACCCCTTGTTAACCCCTTCTTTGGGGTTAATAGCACCCCGCTCCTGCCAGCACAGCGCCGCTAAAACTACTAGTGTATTACTGCTAATGCTCGGGCGGTCCGAGTGTGGAAGTAGCCTTAGCTGGACACCCGTGGAAACGGAAAAAAAAAAAAAAAAAAAAAAAAAACACTCAAGCATTCTACTGGCCGGGCATCTCCCAGTCTGTTGCCAACCTCTGTCGGACCAGTGACATTTATTTATTTATTTATTTTTAACAAAAAGGGGGAGGCAGGGCCCCGCTCCACCCAATGGCCATCATCAAGGAACCCTTTCAGAGGGTGGCGGTGGACATTATTGGCTCTCTGACCCAGCCTAGCAAGTAACCAGACTGACAAGGAAAGCAACACCCATGCCGGCTACACATGGCCGTTTTGGGGCAAATTCAACCAGTTTTCAAACACAAAAAATGTAAGAAGCCAAAAAAAATTAAATAAAAAAATAAATAAAAAAAAGGGACAGCAGCTAAGGGATTAAAAGGTCACCTACAAATTTTTTTGAGATAAAAAGAAAAAAAGAAAAAAAAAAAAAAACCCCATGAATAGCGCAATTACTCACAGAGGTGACTTTGTCTTTGATGGCTCTGCGGACCAGGAATATGGCCGCTCTCAGGATGTTCTTCAGGTCATCCTTGGAGGTCGTACTCGGCATGTCGGAGAGCTTTTTGTGCACGGCCAGTAAGGCGTCTTCTCGGTATGACCAGGTCTTTGAGTAAGCGCCTGCAACCTGGGAAGCAACAAATAAAAGAAATGTACACATGAAGCGTTGTCATGGCATGTTATAGGGAACATTCACAGGCTTTGTAGATATTTTCTTTATTATGGGGAAAAAAAAAATGAAATTTACTGAATGGCTCACAGCATTGAATTCCATTTCATGAGCTTCGCCTGAAATTTTAATCAGACAATAAATGCCTCAGACCAGGCTGACTGCTGTATACCCAGATAACACA
>NW_027507788.1:218930027-218990434 GCF_037356315.1 Lithobates pipiens
ATCCCCCAAAAATATATAAAAAACAACGAGTTTTTTCCTCAGTTTAGGCCGATACGTATTCTTCTACATATTTTTGTTAAAAAAAAAAAAAAAAAAAAAAACACATCGCAATAAGCGTTTATTGATTGGTTTGCGCGAAAGTTATAGTGTTTACAAAATAGGGGCATTTTTATTAATTTTTTTTTTTTTTTTTAACTAGTAATGGCGGCGATCAGCGATTTTTATAGTGGCTGACATCATGGCGGACACATCGGACATTTTTGACACATTTTTGGGACCATTGTCATTTATACAGCAATCAGTGCTATACAAATGCAGTGATTCCTGTGTAAATGACACTGGCAGTGAAGGGGTTAAGCACGAGGTGGCAGTGTAGGGGTTAAGTATGTCCTAGGGAGTGGTTCTAACTGGGGGGGGGGGCGTGGCTACGTGTGACATGTCACTGATCTCTGCTCCGATCACAAGGAGCAGTGATCAGTGGCACTGTCACTAGGCAGAACGGGGAGAGGCTTGTTTACATTAGCATCTCCCCGTTCTTCCTCCCCGTGAGACGATTGTGGGTATCCCCGCGGACATCAAATCCACGGGACCCGCGACCCGACTCACGGAGCTTGCAGCGGGTGCACAGGCCACCTCTTAAAAGGGCAACATACAGGTACGTTAGTTTGCCTGTATGAGCCCTTTTGCCGATGTATATCGGCGAGAGTCGGTCGGCAAGCGTTTAGAGGGGAAATTTTTTGTTATTGCTTTTAAAGCGGAGGTCCACCCTAAAGTGGACCTTCCACTCATTGGAACCCTCCCCCCCCTCCGGTGCCACAATTGGCACCTTTCAGGGGGGAGGGGGGTGCAGTTACCTGGATAATCCAGGTAACTGCACCCACTTCCGGGATAGCTCTCTGCGGAAAGGGGCGTAACTTACGCCCCTTTCCGCAAGTGCCCACCCCTTCCCGCAAGGACCGTCCTTATTGCACAGCGTGACTCGCGCATGCGCAGTAGGGAACCGGGAAATGAAGCCGAAAGGCTCCATTTCCTGATTCCCATACCCAAGATGGCGGCGGCAGCACCCGACAGAGCGATCTAGAGATCGGCTTCGGGTGCCGACATCGCGGGTGCGCTGGACAGGCAAGTGTCACTATTTTAAAAGTCAGCAGCTGCAGTATTTGTAGCTGCTGGCTTTTAAAAAAAAAATAAAAACGCGGAGTCCCGGCGGACTCCCGCTTTAAGATCCCTTTCACACTGAGGCGCTTTTCAGGCGCTTTCACGCTAATAAAAAATGTTGAATTTTAAAAGCAGCGAACTTCTGTTAGATTAGCAAACCTGTGAGATGAGCAGGGTTTGCCACTGCTTTTAAAATTCAAGATCTAAGTAGTCAGACGGAGTTGTAAGTCCCGTATTTCACTATATAAACTGACTTTACTGTTATAAATACGTGAAAAATGCAAAACTCTGGTGGGTGTAGCAACATGTCCCCCTTCTTAGTGTATCCTTACTGTGGACCAGTGTGGGGTGTAGCAAGATGGCGGCGACGGAACGTCACTTCCATAGCAAACTTTAATGGGTTCGCCGAATATGTTGTTACACCTGCATGCCTAAGCTAAGGGCAGATGGATTTCAGGAAGTAAAAGCTACATCTGCCCTTACTCAAGATGGCCACGGCTAGAAATGTTAAGGGGTAGTTTTCACAGCAAAATAAAGCATGAGAGATGGATTGGATGGATGGATGGAAACATGGCTGGATGAGGCCGTTTGCTTTGAATATCAAAAAGGAAAATCGAACAGTGTTTTTTGGCTTGTGGTTCTCAGAGAGAGTAATTCACTTTTAAACTATAGTTTTGGATGGAGTGAAGAGGGATTAGAACCCCTGTCAGGTTTTTATTGTCCTCTGTGTCCCAGTTAGGGAAATTCTCCTCTCTATTTGTCCCGTTTACCATTATCATCGAATGTGAAGGAAAATTCCAAAGTTCGGGTTGTCACCAGAACAGGAATACAGGAGAAATCTGCCAACGGGGACACTAGTTCTAGTAACAATTAGGGATTTCCTCTTACTTCCTGTTTTGGTTGTGGGACAGGAAGCAAAGTGAAATCTCCCTAATGGAAACCTGGCAGGGGTTATAACCCACCATTACTCCATCCAAAAAAAATAAAAAAATTAGTTCTACTGTAATCATAACTCCTATCATTCTCCAATACAGTAGTGGGACGAGGTGACAGCCCCTTCAGAGTGGTCCACCTCAGTAATAAAGCAGCATAAGAAAATCTCATTCCTCCCCACCGAGCAATCGTGTGACACGTCAGCCAATCACAAATGCAGGTATGTATACACTCTGGTCAGCTGAGCCAATCACCAACGGGCTCTCATAGCATGCAACAGTGACATCTGTGTTCCCATTTCCGCCCACACAGCCATCAATATCAAGAGATTTCACAATTTATGAAAGTTTATCAAGTCTGGAATATGCAAAATGCAGCAAACTTAGTGAGACTCCATGGCAGAAATCAGTAAGAAACTTACTCCACCAGTGTCCCTCTATAATGCATGCAACTGGACTGACGCTTTATAAAGCGCGGGACGTTTTCTGAGGTTTCAGGAGGACAATTTGCAGCGAGGGAATAATCCTCCTCAGTATTTGGTGAAGGGCTGAGAATCTCAGCATTAGAGAGGGTGACATCACTACGCTCCGACATCTGTTCTGTTTTACAGACGGAGCGCGACCCCTGCCAAGAGCCAAGCGGTTATGGCATGAAAAAGACGAGTGTTGGCGTCAATCTCTGTGGGTATGTTTTACAGCTCTCCATACCTTCTCATTCCTCTCCCACTCCTCTCCATACCTTCTCATTCCTCTCCCACTCCTCTCCATACCTTCTCATTCCTCTCCTCTCCATACCTTCTCATTCCTCTCCCACTCCTCTCCATACCTTCTCATTCCTCACCACTGCTCTCCATACCTTCTCATTCCTCTCCCACTCCTCTCCATACCTTCTCATTCCTCTCCCACTCCTCTCCATACCTTCTCATTCCTCTCCCACTGCTCTCCATACCTTCTCATTCCTCTCCCACTGCTCTCCATACCTTCTCATTCCTCTCCCACTGCTCTCCATACCTTCTCATTCCTCTCCCACTGCTCTCCATACCTTCTCATTCCTCTCCCACTGCTCTCCATACCTTCTCATTCCTCTCCCACTCCTCTCCATACCTTCTCATTCCTTCCCACTGCTCTCCATACCTTCTCATTCCTCTCCCACTCCTCTCCATACCTTCTCATTCCTCTCCCACTGCTCTCCATACCTTCTCATTCCTCTCCCACTGCTCTCCATACCTTCTCATTCCTCTCCCACTGCTCCCCATACCTTCTCATTCCTCTCCACTGCTCTCCATACCTTCTCATTCCTCTCCCACTCCTCTCCATACCTTCTCATTCCTCTCCCACTCCTCTCCATACCTTCTCATTCCTCTCCCACTCCTCTCCATACCTTCTCATTCCTCTCCCACTCCTCTCCATACCTTTTCATTCCTTCCCACTGCTCTCCATACCTTCTCATTCCTCTCCCACTCCTCTCCATACCTTCTCATTCCTCTCCCACTGCTCTCCATACCTTCTCATTCCTCTCCCACTGCTCTCCATACCTTCTCATTCCTCTCCCACTGCTCTCCATACCTTCTCATTCCTCTCCCACTCCTCTCCATACCTTCTCATTCCTCTCCCACTCCTCTCCATACCTTCTCATTCCTCTCCCACTCCTCTCCATACCTTCTCATTCCTCTCCCACTGCTCTCCATACCTTCTCATTCCTCTCCCACTCCTCTCCATACCTTCTCATTCCTCTCCACTGCTCTCCATACCTTCTCATTCCTCTCCCACTCCTCTCCATACCTTCTCATTCCTCTCCCACTGCTCTCCATACCTTCTCATTCCTCTCCCACTGCTCTCCATACCTTCTCATTCCTCTCCCACTGCTCTCCATACCTTCTCATTCCTCTCCACTGCTCTCCATACCTTCTCATTCCTCTCCCACTCCTCTCCATACCTTCTCATTCCTCTCCCACTCCTCTCCATACCTTCTCATTCCTCTCCCACTCCTCTCCATACCTTCTCATTCCTCTCCCACTGCTCTCCATACCTTCTCATTCCTCTCCCACTCCTCTCCATACCTTCTCATTCCTCTCCCACTCATCTCCATACTTCTCATTCCTCTCCCACTGCCTCTCCATACCTTCTCATTCCTCTCCCACTCCTCTCCATACCTTCTCATTCCTCTCCACTCCTCTCCATACCTTCTCATTCCTCTCCCACTCCTCTCCATACCTTCCTACCCTTTTCATTCCTTCCACTGCTCTCCATACCTTCTCATTCCTCTCCCACTCCTCTCCATACCTTTCTCATTCTCTACCTTCTCATTCCTCTCCCACTCCTCTCCATACCTTCTCATTCCTCTCCCACTGCTCTCCATACCTTCTCATTCCTCTCCCACTGCTCTCCATACCTTCTCATTCCTCTCCCACTGCTCTCCATACCTTCTCATTCCTCTCCCACTGCTCTCCATACCTTCTCATTCCTCTCCCACTGCCCTCCATACCTTCTCATTCCTCTCCCACTCCTCTCCATACCTTCTCATTCCTCTCCCACTCCTCTCCATACCTTCTCATTCCTCTCCTCTCCATACCTTCTCATTCCTCTCCCACTCCTCTCCATACCTTCTCATTCCTCACCACTGCTCTCCATACCTTCTCATTCCTCTCCCACTGCTCTCCATACCTTCTCATTCCTCTCCCACTGCTCTCCATACCTTCTCATTCCTCTCCCACTGCTCTCCATACCTTCTCATTCCTCTCCCACTGCTCTCCATACCTTCTCATTCCTCTCCCACTGCTCTCCATACCTTCTCATTCCTCTCCCACTGCTCTCCATACCTTCTCATTCCTCTCCCACTGCTCTCCATACCTTCTCATTCCTCTCCCACTCCTCTCCATACCTTTTCATTCCTTCCCACTGCTCTCCATACCTTCTCATTCCTCTCCCACTCCTCTCCATACCTTCTCATTCCTCTCCCACTGCTCTCCATACCTTCTCATTCCTCTCCCACTGCTCTCCATACCTTCTCATTCCTCTCCCACTGCTCTCCATACCTTCTCATTCCTCTCCCACTGCTCTCCATACCTTCTCATTCCTCTCCCACTGCCCTCCATACCTTCTCATTCCTCTCCCACTCCTCTCCATACCTTCTCATTCCTCTCCCACTCCTCTCCATACCTTCTCATTCCTCTCCTCTCCATACCTTCTCATTCCTCTCCCACTCCTCTCCATACCTTCTCATTCCTCACCACTGCTCTCCATACCTTCTCATTCCTCTCCCACTGCTCTCCATACCTTCTCATTCCTCTCCCACTGCTCTCCATACCTTCTCATTCCTCTCCCACTGCTCTCCATACCTTCTCATTCCTCTCCCACTGCTCTCCATACCTTCTCATTCCTCTCCCACTGCTCTCCATACCTTCTCATTCCTCTCCCACTGCTCTCCATACCTTCTCATTCCTCTCCCACTGCTCTCCATACCTTCTCATTCCTCTCCCACTGCTCTCCATACCTTCTCATTCCTCTCCCACTGCTCTCCATACCTTCTCATTCCTCTCCCACTCCTCTCCATACCTTTTCATTCCTTCCCACTGCTCTCCATACCTTCTCATTCCTCTCCCACTCCTCTCCATACCTTCTCATTCCTCTCCCACTGCTCTCCATACCTTCTCATTCCTCTCCCACTGCTCTCCATACCTTCTCATTCCTCTCCCACTGCTCTCCATACCTTCTCATTCCTCTCCCACTGCCCTCCATACCTTCTCATTCCTCTCCCACTGCCCTCCATACCTTCTCATTCCTCTCCCACTCCTCTCCATACCTTCTCATTCCTCTCCATACCTTCTCATTCCTCTCCATACCTTCTCATTCCTCTCCATACCTTCTCATTCCTCTCCATACCTTCTCATTCCTCTCCATACCTTCTCATTCCTCTCCATACCTTCTCATTCCTCTCCATACCTTCTCATTCCTCTCCATACCTTCTCATTCCTCTCCATACCTTCTCATTCCTTCCCATGCCTCTCCACTGCTCCCAATACCTTCTCATTCCTTTCCTATCGTACATTTTCTCCTTCACTGATGGGCACTGATAAGGCAGCACCTACGAGGTGGCACTGATGATGAGCACAAATATGCAGCACTGATGGGCACTCATAGGCGGCACTGATGAGGGCCACTAATATGCAACACTGGCAGGCATTACTGATTAGCATCATTTATGGGCACTGATTGGCATCCCTTGTGGTCCTGGGTAGGCATCCTCGGGGTAATCAGCGCAGAGGCCCCCCGTCAGGAGAGAAACCGATTGGCTCTGACAGACGCGAGTGAAGAAAAGCCGATACACGGCTTTTCCTGTTTACACTGTGATTGGACACAGCTAATCACATGGTAAGAAGCCTCCATCAGAGGCTCTTTACCTAGATCCGAGTTGTGGTTTGTCAGTCTGACACACCACACCACTGATCGCTGCACGCCCCCCCAATGAGCACGCGCTGGCTTGTTGCCCTGCCCGACGTCATATGAGGTCCAGTCAGGATAACTGAAGCCCACCCGACTGTCATTCTGGCATAGGACGGGTGGGAAGGGGTTAAAAGGAGAAGTCCAGCTTGAGCTCATTTGATTGGACTTCTCCTCTGGATCACAGGAATGCCATTCGTTTCACACTCGTGTGACCCGTTTTCAGCAGACAACGGGCTGAAGTCCGCTCTCTGCTGACGTCACAGGAATCAGTCCAGGCACCACATAAACCCGACAAAATCTGTATCTGCCGGACCCGCTAAAATGGTTCCCACTGTGTCCAATCACAGCAGGAGCAGTTCGCCGGCAGCGCGCACGCACGCCACCGACCGAAGAAAAAAAAAATAATTTGTTGCTGGTCACATGTTCAAAAAAATAAAAACAGACTTTGGAATAAAAGATCAATAAACTGTTATACAAATATATATTTGAAATCAAACCTTTACTATTATTTTTTAGCAATAAGATGGTGTGGGCGGATTTCTGCCAGTCACAGGCCAAGTCATGCCCCTCCAGCCTGTGTCTTAGCATAAGAGGGAGGTGAAGCCTCCATCAATCTACATGTAATATCCCACCCCCATTGTGTTTAGCTGGTTAGTGAGCATGGAGGAGGGAGGGAGTAGCCTGTCACTGCGTATACACCCACATGTGTGACTCTGTAGTCACATGGGCTGCTCAGATGTGAAAGGAAGGAAATGCTCAGCATAGAAACTCGCTGAAAACTTAGCATGTGCAGAGCTGCCACCACAGCTGCAAAGTCCCTAGCTGAATTGGGGACATGGACAGGAGGGGAGATAGAGAGCAGCAGGATCAACCATTTTTTTGCAGAATAAAGAAAAGGAATGTTATAGTGATGAGTGAGGATGAACAGCGTGGAATACACCATTGATTGTTTTTTGTGATGGGGGTTTAGTGACACTTTAAAAGTCAAACTCTAGTTTCGATGAATGGTCCAGTAGTTTTAAATGTAATATTCGTCTCTCACTGCACTCGTCTCCACTTGGCTGATGGATCTCTTCCAGTTAAATGGCACCCAATGTCATTCAACCCATGTCCTGATCCAGGCAACCTAGACCACCACACAGCCCTGGCACACTGACCTGGGCCCACAAAGGAGCACTGCATAGACCGGTGTCCACACATAACACGAGTTCTATACAGCAGAGGACCACCCACTGTTAATGCTATAGAGCAGTGGTCTCCAAAACTGTGGCCTTTTGCATATATTTATATGGCCCTTGGGAATTCCTACCACAGATAAGTACTATTCCTCCCACCGACGGCAATGATGGGGCACTATTCCTCCCACCGACACCAATGACGGGGGCACCATTCCTCCCACCGACACCAATGACGGGGGCACCATTCCTCCCACCGACACCAATGACGGGGGCACCATTCCTCCCACCGACACCAATGACGGGGGCACCATTCCTCCCACCGACACCAATGACGGGGGCACCATTCCTCCCACCGACACCAATGACGGGGGCACCATTCCTCCCACCGACACCAATGACGGGGGCACCATTCCTCCCACCGACACCAATGACGGGGGCACCATTCCTCCCACCGACACCAATGACGGGGGCACCATTCCTCCCACCGACACCAATGACGGGGGCACCATTCCTCCCACCGACACCAATGACGGGGGCACCATTCCTCCCACCGACACCAATGACGGGGGCACCATTCCTCCCACCGACACCAATGACGGGGCACCATTCCTCCCACCGACACCAATGACGGGGCACCATTCCTCCCACCGACACCAATGACGGGGCACCATTCCTCCCACCGACACCAATGACGGGGCACCATTCCTCCCACCGACACCAATGACGGGGCACCATTCCTCCCACCGACACCAATGACGGGGCACCATTCCTCCCACTGACACCAATGACGGGGCACCATTCCTCCCACTGACACCAATGACGGGGCACCATTCCTCCCACTGACACCAATGACGGGGCACCATTCCTCCCACTGACACCAATGACGGGGCACAATTCTTCCCACTGACACCAATGACGGGGAACCTTTCCTCCCACTGACACCAATGACGGGGCACCATTCCTCCCACCGACACCAATGACGGGGCACCATTCCTCCCACTGACACCAATGACGGGGCACCATTCCTCCCACTGACTCCAATGATGGGACACTATGCAGTAAACCATTATGTAAAAACAGCTTGGTAAAGCTTTCTGCCATCAGGAGACTTGCCAATTCTTACCAAAGCCTCGCCGAACACTTCGATGGGAAAGCCGGCCTCCCTCAAGGCTTTCTCTGTGAGGGGCTCCGGCTCTCCGGTAATTCTGCTTCTCGGGGAATCTGCTGCAAAGTCTTCATTTATCTCCGGCTCCAGGTAAGAGAAACCGTCATCCTTCTGCTTCCGCTGGGCTGGAAGTGGTCGCTCATCATAGGGCAACGCATCGATCTGAGAACAGAGAACAGGTTCTTAGGATTGGATTAAGGCAACTCTCAGCTGCAACTATATGCAAATATGGGACAACTTACATTGATGTTGGGCACAGTGTAAGCTGGGGTTGGAGCTGGAGGAGGGGAAGGAGAACGCATCTGGGGAAGCGGTTTGGGTGAGAAGACTTTAGGGGTCTTCTCCTGGACCATCTGTCGCTCCTTCTTGGTCTTCTTCTCTGAAGATTTTTCCTTCTCTGGAGGGGGAGAGGATGCCGCTCTCTGCTGGGGGCTGGGAGGATGCTCCAGAGGTTCCAGAGAGGAATCAGGAGCTCGGCGAATCTGGAAAAGACAAAAAAAAAAAAAATGATAACAGGAAATTAAAAAATTTAAAAGGACAACTTCAAACAAAAAGAATTAGAACTGTAAACGTTAACAAGGAGAGAAAACCAAAAGTAAGAAAGTCCACTTATGTGTTAAGGGCTGGTTCACACTCGCTTCAAAATGTGGCATTGGACGCTTTTTTAGGTGCTCTGAATGCCAATCGAGGCTCCTTTCACTAAATAAAATGGTCTCCTGGTCACACGTTGTGCTTGTGTCACTTTAGAAATGATCCCCCCATGTAGTTTTCTTGGTGCTTCAAAGCTTCTATTAGAAGTCTAGGACAACGCTCGCTAACGGCACCTGAAGCTTTTGAAGGGCTTTTATTCAGTTTTAGCGGTATAGCAGGTATGAGATATCCCAGGATGCACTGGGAAACCAACTAACCAGAAAGACATCAGTCACTTCCAGTTCATGTGTATTTATATTCTCGGAGTGTCTGGTGCAGGTAGCACATCTGGTGTACAGTGTGGAGCAGCAGGAAGGTGAGCGGGGACCAGAGAGAGGACTGAGCGCTAGAGGATCAGCAGAACTGGGGGACCAGAGCAGGAGAAACTAGCAGATGTCACATGTAGTGTGCAACTTGGGAACGCTATAGCAGAAGGTGTATGGGAACCAGAAAGAGGACTGAGCAGAGGATCAGCAGAGCTGGGGGACCAGAGCAGGAGAAACTAGCAGATGTCACATGTGATGTGCAACTTGGGAACACTATAGCAGAAGGTGTATGGGAACTGGAAAGAGGACTGAGCAGGGGATCAGCAGAGCAGTAGAAACTAGCAGATGGCACATGTGGTAAGCAGTGTGGGAACACGATAGCAGAAGGTGTATGGGAATCGGAAAGAGGACTGAACGTGGGAAGGTTATAGTGGAAGGCGAGTGGGAACCAGAGAGAGAGGACTGAACAGCAAAGGATCAGCAGAGCTGGGGGACTAGCAGATGTCACATGTGGTGTGCAACTTGGGAACGCTATAGCAGAAGGCGAGTGGGAACCGGAAAGAAGACTGAGCAGCAGAGGATCAGCAGAGCGGGAGAAACTAGCAGATGGCACACGTGGTAAGAAGTGTGGGAACACTATAGCAGAAGAGGAATGAACGGCAGAGGATCAGCAGAGGTGAGGGACCAGAGCATGAGAAACTAGCAGATGTCACATGTGGCGCGTAGCATGGAACGCTATAGTGGAAGGCGAGTGGGGACCAGAGAGAGAGAGAGGGGGCTGAGCAGAAGAGCTGGGGGACCAGAGCAGAAGAAACTAGCAGATGTCACAAGTGGTGTGCAACATGGGAACTATAGCGCAGGGAGAGAGAGAGGGGGAGAGAGAGGGGGAGAGAGAGGGGGAGAGAGAGGGGGAGAGAGAGGGGGAGAGAGAGGGGGGGAGAGAGGGGGGGAGAGAGGGGGGGAGAGAGGGGGGAAGAGAGGGGGGAAGAGAGGGGGGAAGAGAGGGGGGGAGAGAGGGGGGGAGAGAGGGGGGGGAGGGCTGAACGGCAGAGGATCAGCAGACCCGGGGGACCAGAGCAGAAGGAGAGGGGGAGAGGGGGAGAGGGGGAGAGGGGGAGAGAGGGAGAGAGGGAGAGAGGGAGAGAGGGAGAGAGGGAGAGAGGGGGAGAGGGGGAGAGGGGGAGAGGGGGAGAGGGGGAGAGGGGGAGAGGGGGAGAGGGGGAGAGAGGGGAGAACTGAACGGCAGAGGATCAGCAGACCCGGGGGACCAGAGCAGGAGAAACTAGCAGACAGCACACGTGGTAAGCAGAATGGAAGTAATATAGCGGAAGGCGAGTAGGGACTGGAGAGAAAAAGAAGGATCAGCAGAGCTGGGGGTTACTACCGAGTGTTGGATCAGCAGAGCAGGGGGTTGCTACCGAGTGGGGGATCTGCTGAATGATGGTACCAAAGATCTGGGGATCTGCTGAGTGTGGCGTTTTACTAGGCCCTTTAAAACAAATTGAAAGTTAACACAAAACAGAGAATTTGCCAGGTTTCAATAGCGCTTCAAAGAAGCATCGAAAACGCATCAAAAACACACGTTGAGGTGGTAGGCGCTTTAATGTGCATTAAAGTTGAAGTGTAAATGAGCCCTAAACATTCGGACACATTTTATGGTGGGTTTGGTAATCCTGAGGTGGTGCAGTACTCTGTCAGTTGTGGATCATTGGGCGGGTTTATCCCGCACAGCTCTGGGTTTGGTTAGAGTGGAGCTGGCAGACGGTTGAAATATTCCTTTACGGCAGCAGACGACCATACATCCCGCGTCCTAATCCCCTAATCATCGAACGTAAGGTCTCTGCCTCTCGCTGTAACCAGAGATTGCACCAGCTTATCATTCCCGAGCTGTCATTAAGAAGCTATTAGAAGTTAGAGGAATCACTCGGCTACATTATGAGAAATGCGATCGCTGTGGGGGAGGAGGGTGATAATTCCCTCGGAATGTCTTGTTACATGAGGAAGCCTCTTGTTAACATATACAAGAATCTCGCAATCCTCAGGATTGGCCCGGGACAATGGCGGCTTTCAGAGGGATTAATCGGCACCTACGCTGAACGAGCACAACACAGATTTACAGAGAGGAGATCCCGGCTTCATGGCGATAAAATCTGGCATACAAATCTACATTTTATTGTTGTATTAAGTGCGTGCGCTCGGCTGACACGCCAATTGTCCCTTTTAACGGAGCGGCTCTTACTGAGCTCTCTGCCAATCAGGGAACATGGATGGTCCACCGAGCTCCTGACAATGAAAAGGAATTAAAGTGGGAACTGAAGATTTATTTAAGTGTTGAAGTTGAGAACGCCCAACGGTTTTGAAATTCAGATCGATTTTATTATAAAAAAAAAAAAAAAAAAAAACAAAAACAAAAACCACACACAACACACCACTATGTTTTCAAGGGTACCCAAGAGCCCCCTTCATCAGGTCTTAAAAGAGTAATAGACTGAGGAGGATATGGATAGTGAATTATGCCGCGTACACACGATCAAACAAGCGGGTGGAAAAGTCCGGCAAACTCAAGTCCGCCGGACAATCCCCCCGTGTGTAGCCTCCGGCATACTTTTTAGTACGGCGGACTTAGAAGGCAGTGTTGCACTCCAATCTTCCCGCCGGACTCGCATTTCGGCGGACATTCCGGCCGTGTGTGTGCCAGTCCGCTGTACGAAAAAAATCGGCCTGGGGCTCCCCCCAAAGTCCACAACAGACCCTTGTCTGAGCACGCTACCCTGCCGGCCAGGAAAGGAGGGGCGAGCGAGCGCCCCCCCCCCCCCCTTCCTGAGCCGTACCAGGCCGCATGCCCTCAACATGGGGGGTGCCTTAGGGAAGGGGGGCCGCGCGCCCCCCCCACCCCAAAGCACCTTGATGTCACATGGTGACCCCGCCCCCTTACGATGTCACAGTCCCGGAGGATGCTGGGACTGTCGCCATGTGACATGAACCCATGTGACATCCACCGAAGACCCCGCCCCTTGTCTCTATATAAGTCGCCGCGTGCCCGGTCCCCTTCATTGTGAGCGGAGGACTCGGCGAGGCAAAAGAATGAGGAGGAAGAAGAGGAAGAGGAAGAAGAAGAAGAAAGGGGGCTCCCGGATTCCGATAAGCCCCCCGCCCGCAGACCCCGACAACCAATGGCCAGGGTTGTCGGGAAGAGGCCCTTGTCCTCATCAACATGGGGACAAGGTGCTTTGGGGTGGGGGGGCTGCGCGGCCCCCCCTTTCCCAAGGCACCCCCCATGTTGAGGGCACGCGGCCTGGAACGGCTCAGGAGGGGGGGGCGCTCGCTCGCCCCTTCTTTCCTGGCCGGCCGGGTAGCGTGCTCGGACAAGGGTCTGTTGTGGACTTTGGGGGGACCCCACGCCGATTTTTTTCGGCGTTGGGGTTCCCCTTTAAGTCCATACCAGGTGGCGGGGCCAGCGGCGTCTCCTTCACGGGCCCCGCCTACCTGGAGACGCGCTCGAAATGAGCGGACTTTCCTCCGCGTGTGTGGGCGAGTCCGTTCATTTCAAAAGTAGGGCGGATAGTACGGCGGATTTAGTACGCCGTATTAGTCCGCTGAAAAAGTGCCGTGTGTGGGCAAGTAGCCCGTTCGGAAAGTCAGACGGACAGTCTGGCGGTAAGTCCGCCAGACTAAGTACATCGGACAGACGGCTACGTGTGTACGCGGCTTTAGAGTAAAGATCACCTAGAAAGGTCCCATTAAAAAGGTAAGGAAGGTCTGAAGAGTTAGGCAGTCAGTAATACAGAGTGCAGAGTTCAGTATTATGTATTGCAAAGTTCAGCGATCACTATGAAATGCACAGTCCCGAGCAGAGTAAAGCCCAGGGGGGTCACGAGCAAGGAGTATGTAATGCAGAGTTCAGTATTATGTATTGCAAAGTTCAGAGATCACTATGAAACACAATCCCGAGCAGAGCAAAGCGCAGGGGGGCCCCCGAGCAGAGCAAAGCGCAGGGGGGTCCTGAGCAATGAGTATGCAATGCAGAGTTCAGTGGTCAGTAGTAAGCAACCCAAAATGCAAAGGTCAGTAGGAACCAACTCAGAGTGCAGGTGTCAAGAGAAGTAACGCAGAGTGAAAGAGTCAGAAGTAAGTAACACAGAGTTAGTATTCTGTAATGCAGCGTAGAGGGGTCAGTAGTATGTAACAGAGTGCAGGGATCAGTAGTATGAAACAGTGCTCAGAGGTCAAGGATAAGTCATGGAGAGCTCAGTAGTAGGTAATGAAGAGGTCACTAGCAAGTAACACAAAGCCCGAGTATGAGGTACTACAGGTAGCAGTATGTTCCCCCTTTATCATACACAGAGCTCAGAGCTGTTGTGTGGCCCTCAAGAGGTCTAGAGGTTCATCACCCAAAACATTCAGCTGACCCCTCCCCCCCCCCCAAGTGCATATTAGTCATTAAGAAAACTTACTGTCTAATGAGATCCCCAGGCTGAGAGCCACCAGCCAATGAGATCTCTGAGCAGCAGAAAGCTGCCAGCTAATAATATAAAGGATAAAGAGGCTTTAAAGTTATAATTCAGTATCTAGGGGCTTGGTGGGCTGGGCAGACCAGATCCCAGGGTGCCGATTAGCTTGGGGTCAGAAGCTGGCTGCATGGTAGGGTCGCAATCTACCCATCAAATGCCCGCCATCGATGGGCTGATAATCCTGACTTTACATTGACCAGACAAGGAATTTCTAAAACGTAATTTTCTAGGACCTAACCATGACCTCTCTGACCACCACCTATTTAAAAGCTACCAAATCAGGACTTCTGCCTACTGTAATTACAGCGTCCACCAATTAGTTGATCTATATGACGGCGGGGCGGCGCTTATTCTGGGATAACGTCATAAGACCGTGTCCCAACAACCTTGATCTCTGTAAAGAGCCGCATCCGCGGCTCTTTAACCATGTGATCTGCTGTGTCCAATCACAGCCGGTCACATGTAAACACGGACATGCTGGTAATCAGCTCTCCTCGCCTCATACTGACAGCATGTGTGGCGAAGACAGTCGATCACTGGCATCTCCACGCAGGGGGACATATAGGAATGTAATTAGGGCACTGATCATCAGTGCCCTGATTACAATATAAAAATCCAGTGGCAGCAATCCGTGCTCACCAGTGGCAGCAATCCGTGCTCACCAGTGGCAGCAATCCGTGCCCATTAGCGATGCCATTAGCAATGCCAGTCAGTGCTGGCAATCCTTGCCGCTTATCAGTGTTGCCCATCAGTAATGCCCAGTGTCGCCCATCAGTGCCACCTATCAATGCTCACCAGTGCCACCTATCAGTGCCCACCAGTGCCACCTATGAGTGCTACCTCATCAACGCCCGCCAGTTCAGCCTATCAGTGTTCATCAGTGCCGCCTCATCAGCGCACATCAGTGAAGGTGAAAAATGACTTAGTTACAAAATTTACTAAGGCGGTTTTCAGGCGCTACAGCACTAACAATAGTGCCTGAAAAAAACAGCCCCTTTCACTCCAGTGTGAAAGCCGGAGGGCTTTCACACTGGAGCGGTGCACTAGGACAGTGAAAAAAAGTCCTGCTAGCCGCATCTTTGGAGCGTTTAAAGGAGTGGTGTATTCACTGCTCCTACCCATTGAAATCAATGGGGCAGCGCGGCTATACCACCGGCAAAGCGCCTCTGCAGCGGCGCTTTGCGGGCGGTTTTAACACTTTTTCGGCGGCTAGTGGGGGTTAAAACCACCCCGCCATCGCCCGCAGACCGCCGCTAAAATGACGGTAAAGCACCAGTAAAAATAGCCATAAAATAAGACATAAAAAAAAAAACAGCAGCGATCACATACCACCAAAAGAAAGCTCTATTTGTGTGAAGAAAATTATAATAAAAAAAAAACATTTGTTTGGGTACAGTGTAGCATGACCGCGCAATTGTCTTTCAAAAGTGCAGCAGCACTGAAAGCTGAAAAAATGGCCTGGGCAGGGAGGGGGCGTTAGTGGCCGGTAGGCAAGTGGTTAACTCACGGTTTTCTATGGGATCATAGGGAGTGTCATTATTTCACATTTGCTACAACCCTGCAGCCCCTAAACTGCCCGACTTGCTCAAGACTTAGCCTGTAGACACGCCCCCATAATATATATACCAATGTAACGTGTCCGCCGTTCTAAGCTCACACATACCAGAGCGATGTCCAGGAGATCGTGGAGCTCCAACTGCTGATAAACTTTCTGCCGATATTCTTCCATCTGCTGCTTTTTCTGCTTGGCCAAATCGTAATCTTCCTTCTCCACCGCACATCGCTTCTCTACTTCATAGCGACCCAGCCGCTCCCCCACCTACAGACAAAAATAAGACTCGTCTATTTTAGCATTTGATAATTTATTAAATGTAATACGGTTTTATTTTAAAGACCAAATTCCAGGCATGCTATATATTTTACACAGTTGCACTGAGCCAGCTTCAAACAATGTTATCTATGTACAGTATACATCATACCTGGCTGATGCCCCTGGAAATCACTGATGAAGCCACCCCTGCTCCAGTGATTTCCACCTGCTTCTGGGTCCCAGGTGACGTCACGCTCTCCACCTCATCCAATCAGAGAATGCTTTAAAATTCATTCATTCATGGCATCTCATGGGAAAGAACTCTCTGGGGTTCTGAAAAAAAGATTTTCTGCTCTACATAAAGATGGCCTAGGCTATAAGAAGATTGCCAAGACCCTGAAACTGAGCTGCAGCACGGTGGCCAAGACCATACAGCGGTATAACAGGACAGGTTCCACTCAGAACAGGCCTCGCCATGGTCCACCAAAGAAGTTGAGGTCACGTGCTCAGCGTCATATCCAGAGGTTATCTTTAGGAAATAGACGCATGAGTGCTGCCAGCATTGCTGCAGAGGTTGTAGGGATGGGGGGGGGGGGTCAGCCTGTCAGTGCTCAGACCATACGCCGCACACTGCATCAAATTGGTCTGCATGGCTGTAGTCCCAGAAGGAAGCCTCTTCTAAAGATGATGCACAAGAAAGACCACAAACAGTTTGCTGAAGACAAGCAGACTAAGGACATGAATTACTGGAACCATGTCCTGTGGTCTGATGAGACCAAGATAAACGTATTTGGTGTCAGATGGTGACAAGCGTGTGTGGGGGCAACCAAGTGAGGAATACAAAGACAAGTGTGTCTTGCCTACAGTCAAGCATGGTGGTGGGGGTGTCATGGTCTGGGGCTACATTAATTGCTGCCGGCACTGGGGGGGCTACAGATCATTGAGGGAACCATGAATGCCAACATGTAATGTGACATACTGAAGCAGAGTATGATCCCCTCCCTTCAGAGACTGGGCCGCAGGGCAGTATTCCAACATGATAACTTGCCCCAAACACACCTCCAAGACAACCACTGCCTTACTAAAGAAGCTGAGGGTAAAGGTGATGGACTGGCCAAGCATGTCTCCAGACCTAAACCCTATTGATCATCGGTGGGAAATCCTCAAATGGAAGACGGAGGAGCGCAAGGTCTCCAACTTCCACCAGCTCTGTGATGTCATCATGGGGGAGGGGAAGAGGACTCCAGTGCCAACCTGTGAAGCTCTGGTGACCTTCATGCCCAAGAGGGTGAAGGCAGTGCTGGAAAATAATGGCGACCACACAAAATATTGACCCTTTGGGCCCAATTTGGACATTTTCACTTAGGGGTGTACTCACTTTTGTTGCCAGCAGTTTAGACATTAATGGCTGTGTGTTGAGTTATTTTGAGGGGACAGCAAATGTACACTGTTATACAAGCTGTACACTCACTACTTTACATTGTAGACAAGTGTAATTTTTTCAGTGTTGTCACATGAAAAGATAGAAGAAAAAAGACTTACAATAATATGAGTGAGGGGTGTACTTACTTTTGTCAGCTACTGTATGTGTAGTTATACAAGTCCAAGCTGGACCAAAGTAACAATGTAAAATAATACTATGCCTGGGACTTCTCTTTAAAAGGTTCCAACTTTCTTTTTAAATAACAAAACATGTTATACTTAGCGGCTCTGTTATGGTTTTGCAAAGAGCAGCACTGGTCCTCCTCTTCTCAAGTCTCCCACTGGCGCTCCCCCCCCCCCCACCGCTTGCTATGGGGGGCACTGGTGCATGCATGCTCTTGGGCCAAGCTTTGTGTGACCACTGATACACAGTATGACTCAGCCCCCTCCCCCCCCCCCCCAATCTGCAACTGACAGCAGCAGGAGCCAATAGTTCCCCTGGCTGTGTCTGAGCCTATGAGGGGAGAGCTTAGAGAGCTTCTGTTCTCATGCACAGCACTGGATGGAGATGGGGGATCAGGTAAGTTCACGGGGGAGCTGCATACTCAAGGTTTTTTTTTACCCTAATGCAGAGAATGCATGAAGGTAAAAAAAAAACTTTTATGCTTTTAGAACCATTTTAAGTAGACATAAGCCCTGAGTATCATGTAGCCTGCTAAAGCATTGTCTATCATAAATTACTGTTTTCATCTTTTTATGATCCTTTGTTGCATCTCAGTGTGGCTCATCTCCTGCCGCCCTTTGCAGCCACTTCCCGTCTATATGAACTATTGCAATTCTCAGGGCAGGCCTTCCAATGGTGACAACAGTGCACCATACCTGTGTAATGTGCGTTTGGAAAGAGGCACTTCCTCCTGGGCACGTGCCCCCGGCCTTCGCACTAACAATGCCCATACCCGGATGTGCATCTTATATCCTACAAGCAAGGAGGTGTGTGGCAGGGGGGGGGGGGGGGGGGCAGACACCCCTATTCCATAGAGGTATTCCTCCCCCATGACCTCCCCACCCCTCCCCTTTGTTTTTTTCTTCTCCCCAGCTTCTTCTAGCGGATCCTATTTTTCTCTTCTTTTCTTTCCCTAGTCTTTGTCCTACACGCCCCCCCCCCCCCCCTTTGACTCCAGTCCCTCCCAGGCTGTTACCCCCTCATGTGGAATACCCGATTGGTGAGCCCATAAAGTATAGCCTCTGCCTTAATTACCCTCATGAGTCCCTGTGCCTCCAATGTGACACCCCTATAGAAGCACCGGGAATTTGTCTCACTACACCTGGTTGTTAAATTGAATAACTATGTGCAGTGTGGAGGAACATGTTCTCAATTCCCGTCATATATGTGCTCTCATGAACTTTGCGTATGCAAGCCTTCACGTGTAATTTACAGCCATGTATGATGTGGACAGCATGGCCTTTCTGTATTTGAACCCAGTAAAGTCTTTATAGAACAACGTCAGTTACAAGTGGGAGGAGTCTATTTTGTGCCGTACAAACGGATATGAAAAGTGTGTACTTTTTTTTTTTTTTAAAGCTCAGACATGAAATTTGAACAAAGCATCTCCCTCCATAGCAGGGGGAGGGAACCTGGGACCCTCCAGCTGCAGAACTAGAGCTGAAGAATTACTCCCATCATGCCTCTGGGAGTAATTGTAACGGCCAGCCTTGCAATGCATCATGGGAAATGTAGTTCCACAACAGCTGGAGGGCCCAAGGTTGCCTACCCCTGGTCTACAGTGTGTACTTGTCTCAATTAAGAGCACTAAGTGCACCAAGAGCGGGTCCCCTCCGCTCTTCTCAAGACCTCCTACTCTCAAGCCCCCTCGTCTCCTCCTCCCATGATCGTCTCCAGGATTTCTCCAGAGCCTCTCCCATCCTCTGGAATTCTCTACCTCAACCTGTCCGGCTATCCACTATTCTTTCTATCTTCAGGCGATCTCTGAAAACTCATCTCTTCAGGGAAGCAGATCACGTCTCTTCTACTAATCTTCTACCACCTCCATCAGCTCATTCCCCACAGTTACAACCTTTTGTACCGCTTCCCCCACCCCATTAGACTGTAAGTTCTTCTGAGCAGGGTCCTCTTAATCCTCTTGTATTTTATTGTATTATAACTGTATTGTCTCCCTTTTATATTGTAAAGTCCTAAGTAAACTGTTCACGCTATATGAAGAAGAAGGAAGAAAGAAGAAAGAAGAAGGAAGAAAGGAAGAAAGGAGGAAGAATAATTTCTGTCTGCTGTCTCGTTCATCTGCCATTAGCATGCATTCCTTGTAACAAGTTTTCCTGACATCAAGAGGGGGAAAAAATAAAATAAAAAAATGGACAATGGGAGGGGACCCTCCAGTTGATTGGATAGCCTCAGTTCTGTTCCTGTGTATTGTGTGAAACGGGGGGGGGGGCATGCCCTTCCCTCCAATCAGCTCTCCACCCCCTTTTTTCTGACAGCTCAGCCAAGCTTCATGAATTCTGGACTTTGAATGGATGTAGAGAAGAGAAGACTGCATATAAAAACAGGTACAACTTATGTAGGGGGATTTGTTTCATCTCTGGGCATCACCGGAGGCCAGTCACCTCACTGGGTATATATGCAGGGTTTACAACCAGTTGAATTCTTGTGGAAAGAGAACACGGACATTGCGTTACAAACTGGACCAGGATTGAATTGCCGATCGTTACCTTCTGCAGGTCAGCAATCGCTTGTTTCAGCTTCTTGGCGTAGTCATAGCGTTCGTGGCGGACGGCCTCCTGCTTCTTCTCATCCAGCTTGCGGATTATTTGGGCTACCTCTGGATCTTGGTACATGTCAAAGGCCAGGTCATCCAGAGGAGAAATCGCATCCGGCTTCCTGCAAACCATCAAAATGAGAGGAATGTCAGACATGCAGAACCCGCCATAAAACCGGGCAATACGAGAGGGAAAGATTACAGAACCAGAAGTTCACTGATGTAAATAATGTCCATTAGACCCGGAAATGGAGAGTAGTCAAAATATTCACGCAAATTTTATACTTTACCTGTAAAATTAGATAACTCCCCCCCCACCTCAAGTCTCCCTTGTTGGTCTTTAACATGATTGGCAGGCTGATTGTCTAATAGGTAACGAGAATAGGACCACACACATGCTCCAATTGTTTATTTTATAGGATCATTTAATATTCTAATCAAAGTAATGTATATCTAAAGCCGTAAGAGCCGGTTCACACAGGGGCGCCCCATACAGCGGGACTTCAGCGCGGCTTGCAGAACAACTTCTGTATAGATTGAAGTCAATGCAAGCCGCTCTGAAGTCACCTCAAAAGTAGTACAGGAACATTCAGGAGCAACTTGAGTCTCTCCTATTAGAACTAATGGAGCGGAACTTGTCAGGCGGCTAAGCTGCTCCTGAGTTATCCGGGTCTAAAAGGTTATGGAATGGTTAAACTCCTCAACTGAATATATTTTTTTTTGCCATACTTACCCCCCCCAGCGTTCAGGGACAAGTCACAAGGCCCAGGAAAGTGTGGGACCATTCAAAAAAAAAAAAAAGCGCAGTGTGAGGCGGGCCTGCGCAGTGAGGAGCTGGCTGTGAAGCTGCAAGGAGTCACAACGGTTTCCCACACTTAACATGGCGCCGCCAGAGACACAAAGACAAGCAGAGAACCAGCCTGGGTGAGGACCGCGCTGGACCCCTGGACAGGTAAGGCCCCTTTCACACGGGACAGATCCGTAATTATCCGCCCCATGATGATCCACTTGCTCAGCGGGGATTGCTACGTTTATCCCTGCTGAGCCGGCGGATGACAGGGCGGTCCTTGCACACTGTGCAGGGGCCGCCCTGTCAGCTCTCTGTTCTCCTCTATGGGGGATCGGATGAACACGGACCGCCTGTCCGTGTTCATCTGATCCGCTCTGCAGATGGATAGAAAAATAGGATTTTCCTCCGTCTGCAGAATCGGACCATTGCGGAGATGGACGATATCGGGTGTCTGCGGATGTTCATCCGCTGACACCCGCTATCCCATAGGAATGCATGTATGTCCGCATTTCATCCGCAAACGATGGATGAAATACGGACGTACGCTCCGCATGTGTGAAAGGGGCCTAAGGGTCCTTTTATTAAAAGTCAGCAGCTACAGGATTTGTACAGGATTTTTGGCTGCTGACTTAACAACCATCTTTAAATAATCCCATGCTGGGAGAAGTATGGGGCCGATATTGCTGATTTGCTTCTGAAAATTATCATTTCTGGCCGTAAAAACTTTTCAAATAATTTTCCCTGAAACGCATATAGAGAGAATCCCGATAAGGACATGTTGATAGGAGGAGAGAGCAGAGTGAGCGTTGCCAGGAAGCCGTCACTTGTGCTGGGCCATTCATCTGTGACCAAGGCATTCCCTGCCCCGCAGCTGCATGCATACAAGAGGCCTATATGCCTGTGGCTGCGGGGTGAGCCAATGCCCAGGCTGCAGATGAATGGCCCAGTACAGGGGACAGCTTACTGACCGACTCAGGTGGGTTCAGATTAATCCCAATACACCTGAGCTCATCCCTACCTGGGATCACTGTCATTGAAGGACAGGAAGAGCTGCCTGATTATAGCTTACACCTCCACAAATATGGCTGCCACCCAGCAAGCCACATAGCACTATGGCAGGGATGGCAAAGTCGGTCTTGCTTGAAGAAGAAGAAGAGCGGCTGCAGAATATATGAGAATATTGTTCTTGTCTGACATTGTTTGAAAGAGAAGGATGCCGAGTCTGGTCTCACTTGAATTTTATTATTTTTTTATTATAAAGCTGAATTCTGCGGCATTGCTGGGTTCTCTTACCCCGTAAACGCAGGATCAATGCCACTGTCTTCAAAGCTGCTCCCCAGGTATTGATCAATGATCTTCTCCCGGGTTGGCTGATAATCAGAACACAGAAAAAGACATGACAGGTCACCAGATGAAACCAAAACAGCAAACGCTCTAATACTTACATGGTAGGTGAGGTTGAAAAATGACACAAGTCCATCCTATGTGTGTGATTATATGTCAGTATTACATTGTATATCCCTGTATGTTGCAGTCATTCAGGTGCTTATCTAATAATGTCCCCCCCCCCCCCACTGAGACCACCACCTGTGGAAGGGAATTCCACATCCTTGCCGCTCTTACAGTAAAGAACCCTCTATGTAGTTAAAGGTTAAACCTCTTTTCTTCTAATTTTAACGAGTGGCCCATTAAACTCCCTTTTGCGAAAAAGTTTTCTCCCTATTGCGGGGTCAACAGTCCGGTATTTATAAATTGAAATCATTTCCCCTCTCAAGCGTCTCTTCTCCAGAGAGAATAAGTTCAGAGCTCACAACCTTTCCTCATAACTAATATCCTCCAGACCCTTTATTAGCTTTGTTGCCCTTCTTTGTAGTCGCTCCATTTCCAGTACATCCTTCCTGAGGACTGGTGCCCAGAACTGGACAGTATACTCCAGGTGCGGCCGGACCAGAGTCTTGTAGAGGGGAGAATTATCGTTTTATCTCTGGAGTTGATCCCCTTTTTAATGCCAATATTCTGTTTGCTTTGTTAGCAGCAGCTTGGCATTGCTGAGCCCATCATCTACTAGGACCCCCAGGTCCTTTCCATCCTAGATCCCCCCCAGAGGTTCTCCCCCCAGTGTATAGATTGCATTCAGATTTTTGCCACCCAAATGCATTATTTTCCATTTTTCTACATTGAACCTCATTTGCCATGTAGTTACCCCTCTCATAAGTACAGAATTATAAAAATCTCTCTCACAATGTGAACCTGGAAACTGACATCAAATGATTGTAGAAAATCGCATCATTAACAGATTCACACCTGCGTCTGTACCGCTGGAGGATCCCGATTACACACCAACTGACTGGAGCAAACCTGATCCCAGGGAGCTGACAGCAAACATCTGGAGAGATCTAATTGAAGATCCAAAGTTCCACCTAAGGCCTCATACTGGTGCCCTCCACCTTCAGTTACACACCACAGCTCCTTGTAGCAGGGCTAAACCCATATAAACCCAGGTGACACAAACCCAACCAGGACCGGGGCTTTTTTCGAGGTGACTGCATGGTGGTCTCTTGCATACTGACTATGGGACCTGACTTTATAGGGAACACTACTCTTTGGGAGGAGTGTGCCTGGGGGACCCTTGGAGTGTTTCAGATTCAACTCCATAATTCCCAAAACACACAGACTCTGGGAACTGGAAGACCCTGATACATAATTGAGGTCTCCAAGCCCTAACCAGCAATCACTCTTTTAGATTGTGATACTCAGAGCAGATGTTAACATCATCAGCTCAAAGCAACCCGATACCGAGGTCTCCCGATACCCGGGGTCCCCGTTTATTAAGGTGTAAAGTCTCTCCCATTCTGTGCCTCCTAGCTGTGCAATCCCATTGTTAATTGAGACACCTATTGTTTCTGTCTGTTGGCTAATTTAGCTAACTTTTGGGAGGTTCCTACATGATGGGATTAGTCTGGTGTCCCCTCATTATCCAACCATTGGGTGATGTTTTGGGTAAAGATTTGGTTTTAGGCTCCATTCACACTTGTGCGACTTGTTATGCAACTTCAAAGTCATCAGACTTATAAACAAAGTCGCATGACAAGGCATTACCCATGTTTCCTAATGATAACCATTCATATATGGGTATGTGCTGATGTCACCACGCTGCGTACTAGGACGACGGGCTTCTGTTTGCCGGCTGGCTTTGTTTTTACATGCCCCTTTTAAATACGCCAAATGTAAGTGCAATACTTTTTTTATAATTAAATCAAATAGACCGTATTACACTACGGTCAGTTTTTATTTCTGGGTCATTTGCTGAGTGTAACGGTCACGGACTCCATAACGGTGCCAAGGTTTGGGAGACATACAGCCATTCATCCCGTGATACTCGGCCAGACAGTGCTAAAGTGATTGTAAAGGATCGTTTTTTTTTTGTTTTGTTTTTAAATAACAAACATTTCACACTTGCCTCCACTGCGCAGCTCGTTTTGCACAGAGTGGCCACGATCCTTCTCTTCTGGGCTCCCCCGGCAGCTCTTACAGCTACTCCCTACATCAGATAACCCCATAGGAGAAGCGCTCTCCCAGGGGGTTACCTTGCAGGCGTGCTCCTGAGCCCATCATTCAGCGTCCATAGACATGAATCTATGACTCGTCCTTGCCCCCTGGGACATTGGATTTGATTGACAGCAGTGGGAGCCAATGGCTGCACTGCTATCAATTTATCCAATCAAGAGCCAAGAACCCCGGGCAGAGGGACAGCGCATCCCTGCCGGGGGAAGTTCCAGGGCTCAGGTAAGCAAAACGGTCACTGCCAGGTGTTTTTTCACCCTAATGCATAGGATACATTAAAGGTGAAAAAAAACACAAACCTTTACAACCCCTTTAAGACTCGGTTCTGGTCTCCACTGTTGAGCCCCAATACGTGTGGTGCAACCGCTAACATGATTGAGAGTTTGGAGTTGCTGTAAGGTGACTTATAATGGGTGAGAGTTAAATGATATAAGGGGGTAGGTGTGAGAAGTGAAAAAAAAAAAAAAAAAGGGGAGGATAGGGAAAGTTTGGGTGGGCGCGTCAGCACTGCCTTACAGGTTATGGATTGAGGCGTTAAAGCGCTACTTAACCCAGGACTCTGCAGTCACCATATCCGCTCTCCCCAGGACTCTGCAGTCACCAGGGCTCAAGTCCTGCGGGAACGCATGGGAACGGAGTTCCTGTACTTTTTCCACAACAGGAACTCAGTTCCCGTTAGCAGCCGCGTCCTGCAAGACTTTGAAGCATGCGAGGTGTGTGGCAGGTGCTACACCAGCAACCACTGACACAGCTCGCAACAGTAAGTGCCGCACACCTGACCATTCAGGCATTGCCAGTAGGGGGCCCCATGACAGCTTCCGCTTCGATCTACCTGTCAATCACAGCTAGCTGACGGGTAGATCAGGTCCCTGCTGCTAAGAGATTGTATTTAGTCAGACCTCTCGCGATGCTCCTCCCCGCCAGCCCCTCCTGATTTTCTGTCTCCTCATCTCCCCCCCAGTCTCCTGCATACTTGCTCTGCATGTCCCGCTGAATCCCCCCCCTCCTCTATCTTCAATGCCATATGATGAGAGACCCCAGAGGAGGAGCACAGCTATTCTGCTCACAGGACATGCAGGGAGAGAGGTGAGCTGAGGGAGGAACATCAGATTGGGGTGGTAAGCTGGGCACAATACCTGGCAAAGTTTAATGCCAGGAGGGAAGTTTATGTGGACATATGTGAAGGGTTAGAATAGCAGCGAGTGTGTGTTGGAGCCCCTGCAGAGTTTGCAGCCCCCCCCCCAAGCTAACATACATCTCCTAAGCAGGAACACATCACTATCTCCCCAACATTCTGTCCAGATAATGTGCAGTTCATTTATCACCTTTCCGTGTAACCCTGTGTTATCCAAACTCTGTTCAATGAAAAGTGTAAACCCACCACATAAACACTCTATATACAAAATAACATTCCCCAATAAAAATCAGAACATGATGGTCACATTTGCATGGAAGCACAATTAATGAATGCTGATTATTCAGAGAATTACCGGATTTATGTTTATTGAGGATTGTTTTTTTTTTAGTTTTTATTTTATTTTTTTTATGTATTAACAGTTAAGCTTCATACACACAATACAAAAATTGGATGAAAAATACCACTTTTGAAGCGTTCGTGCATATGAGCGTGTCATTTTTTAATTTTTTTTGGTGGGCGTTCCCACACTTTTTTTCCCCAGGACTTGACCCCTGGCAGTCTCCATATCCGCTCTCCCAGGACTCTGCATTCATTATATCTGATCTCCCAAAGTACACAGAACATGGAAATGCAATTATTTTAGTAAATATAAATTGCTAAACACTTTTCTCATCAGCAGTATTTAGTACTCTTGTGACTTCTATCAGCATGTATGGGGAGTTTTCATTCTCCCCTGGTTGTCCTATGACGCTGCAGGGCCCCTGACTGTCTGGACAGTGCTGATTGGCCCTGTGCTGGTCACCCTCTCAAGATTTAAAAAAATAAAGTTTCTAGCAATACACACCAAACTGAGCATGTGCAGAGTGACTCCAAAAGCTCTGTACTATAGATGGATTGGGGACAGTGGGAGAAGGGGAGGATCAGAGAAGACCGGATCAAACAGCCTTTTTTTTTTTTTTTTTAACACAATGTGGAGAATTAACCTCTTAGGTTCCTCAGTGGAGTATAACAAGCATGTTTTACTGCATATAACACTTTAATGATGTAGTTTAGTGAATACAAGGAGAGGAGGAGGCACAGGATATACAGTGAAGATATTTTGAATCAGTTTTAAAAAGTCATATTTTCCAACCACAATGTTATGTCTATGGGCACATTTACTCCTATATTCACACTCCATCACACAAATCATCATATGTATGCTCAGAATATTTACCACGTTTTCTTCATTAATGTCCACCGGGTCACCAATAATATTTATTGCGATAAGAGCGACCTATGCAGGAAACAAAGAGAATGGCATTGATTAATGGAAGCCGCACCCCAGAATCTCTTACAAAGCTCTTTATCCAGCTGTCAGTCAAACAGTTGCATGGATACTGTCTCCGCCCCGCACTAACGCGCTTCACCAATGAAGGCTGGATCACAAGAAGAACGATATTGAGGACATTAGGCAACACAGCCTATAAGAATATGCAGGCAGGACGACAGTCAGGTCACACGACACCCAATCATACCACACAATGGGACTCTTGTATGACAAAACGGGCTGAGCCGATTGCACCAACCAATCAGATTTTGTTGACATTTCGCAGTGCAGGCAGAAAATGGATAGAAGATTGTGAGACTCCGGAGTTACCTGGTTGTAGAGATTGTATCTGTTGGGGTAGTTCTTATGGAAGATGACTTTGAGATATTGCCCCACCGCATCCACATACACAGACTTCAGCTCTCTGGCCTTGTATCCCGTCTTCTCATTATCAGAAAGAGCCACGTATCTGAAAAAAATAAAATAAATTTAAAAAAACAAACACACACACACACACAAAGAGATCTTAGGCTGGCCATACATTATACAATTTCCTTGTGCAGTTTTAATATAGAATTTACCAAAACCGTATAATACGGGGGAGGTAAAAACTAAATACTTGCAATTTGTATTCAATCAGGCCAGCCCTTGCACTACATAGTTGAAGGCAAATCTAAAAAAAAAAGGAAATTAAATAATAATAAAATATATATATATATATATATATATATATATATATATATATATATATATATATATATATATATATATATATATATATATATATATATATATATATATATATATGGTAAAACCTTGGTTTGAGAGCGGTTTGCAAGACGAGCAACATTTTTTTTTAATAAATTTTGTCTTGATATACAAGTAGTGTCATGTCACAACTCAGTATAAAAGAGAAGAGGGGTGTCTCTAAGTGTAGCAATATGGTTACATTTAATGAAGGTACAACATTTAGTAACATATTGCTACACTTAGAGGCGCCTCTCTTCTCTTTTATACTCTGGAGCTCCTGCTGGATTTTGCTTCTAATCCCCTTGTGGAGAATTCCATTTGTAGATGGACATTTTATGGTTACACAACCTGATCACATCGCTATAATCTTTTTATATGGACTATAAACTGAAGGATTTATGAATAAATGGTTGCGGAACGAATCATTTGAGTTTCCATTATTTCTTATGGGGAAATTCGCTTTGATATACAAATGCTTTGGATTACAAGCGTGTTCCCAGAACAAATTATGCTCGTAAGCCAAGGTTTTACTGTATGGCCAGCCTAAAATTAGGGGGCTCCCCTGCTGTAAATGTAGGCGATCCTGATATATGAAAGAGGCTCCTCACTCTCCTGAAGGGATGACATTGGTAAATCAGTTACTGTGTAATTTAAGGAGTCCCCCTCCCCCCACTGAATCGGCTCTCGGGGTGCTGGTGCATTTTGTTAAAATGTTGGAACCAGGGAAGGAACTTCTATTTATCAGATCATTTTTTTTTAAATGTTAAAATATAACAAAATTACAGACAGAACAAAATATATATATATATATATATATATATATATATATATATATATAAATAAAAAAAAAAAAAAAAAAGAAGAAGGAGCACACTACTGAGAAAAATGTATATCTCCATATACATACACACGAGTAAATCGGTTAATAACCAAGACAAAAAAAAAAAAAAAAGTACACTACTGAGAATTTTTATATATATATATATATATATATATATATATATATATATATATATATATATATATATATATATATATTCTCAGTAGTGTACTTTTTTTTGGCTTTTTTTTTAGGTTATTATTAACCGATTACTCGACTAATCGAAGGAGGAGGAAGGAGGAGCCTATCTCTCGGATGCTGCCCTGGAACAAGATTGGAGAGAAGAAAAAAAACAAAAAACAAAAAAAAAGTCTTGATATTTTGCTTTTAAAAAGGGACAATTAAAAAAGGATCGTGTTAAAATAAAAAAATAAAATGTAAAATGCCCCCATGCAGAAGCGAACACATATGCAAGTCGTGCACGCATTTGTAAACGGTATTCGCACCACACATATTTATTTATATTGTCTGGGGGTTCCAAGTAATTTTCTAGCAAAAAAAGTAGATCCCCCCCCCCCCCCCATGTAGAAGTGAAGTGTCAGAATTGCACGCGAAGTGGCTAATCCATTAAAGCATATTTTTTCCCAAAAAAATTGCTTTTGCAAAACTGCTGCGCAAATACTGTGTGAAATAAAAAATTGCAACGATCTCCATTTTATTCCCTAAAGGTCTCTGCTAAGAAAAAAAAAATAAAAATAACTAACTAATGTATAATATTTGGGAGTTCAACAAAAAATACTGGAAGGCCGGGTCTTCAAGTGGTTATAATCAGTTACAGTACCAGTTTTAGTTCCGTTTGGGATAAAGGTTTTACATTATAAGCACCTGTCAGTGTTAAATGGTTCCCCCCAACACTGCAGGACAGCTTGTTCAGTTGAAAAACAGATTTACTGGCTGGATCACCAAGTGAAAACAAAAGGAAAGAAAGCCTACAAGGGTAAAAACGAATGCAGCCGTCACATCTAAGAATTGGTAAACTGCAATATAATAAAATGTTTGATTTTGCCTTTAATCATTTATTTCTTGTGGAGAAGTAATTTTGGGGGGGGGGGGGGGCTGGAACCGATCAGAAATATTATAAGCCAGCATGAAAAACCAGCCCCCCCCCCCAGCTACTGAGCAGAGCTGAACGATCAAACTCGTTTGCTCCGAGACGGATTTTAGTTTACATTGGATGTGTCTTTTGAAAAGCAAAATTTAGCTACACAGCGCCTCCTAGTAGTGAAACAGTAAAATTACAGCCTACCCGAGTCTGCGAAATCGCTCGGTCTGGTACGGAGTGAAATATTCAGGAAGACTTTCCGAAATGTAAAACTCGATCTTGGAGGAGATCATGTACTGATGAGCCAAGAGCTGCAGTTTCCGGATTCGGCATCTCTCCACCATATGTATCACAATCTCTTGAGGGTACTGACAGAACCTGGGGGGAGAGAGAGAAACATGAAAACACACGCCTACAGACAAACAACCACCATCCCGCCATCTTTACAACTACCGCCATCTCTACAACTACCGCCATGCCGCCTTCTCTACAACCACCGCCATCTCGCCTTCTCTGCAACCACCGCCATCTCGCCTTCTCTGCAACCACCGCCATCTCGCCTTCTCTGCAACCACCGCCATCTCGCCTTCTCTGCAACCACCGCCATCTCGCCTTCTCTGCAACCACCGCCATCTCGCCTTCTCTGCAACCACCGCCATCTCGCCTTCTCTGCAACCACCGCCATCTCGCCTTCTCTGCAACCACCGCCATCTCGCCTTCTCTGCAACCACCGCCATCTCGCCTTCTCTGCAACCACCGCCATCTCGCCTTCTCTGCAACCACCGCCATGCCGCCTTCTCTGCAACCACCGCCATCTCGCCTTCTCTGCAACCACCGCCATCTCGCCTTCTCTGCAACCACCGCCATGCCGCCTTCTCTGCAACCACCGCCATGCCGCCTTCTCTGCAACCACCGCCATGCCGCCTTCTCTGCAACCACCGCCATGCCGCCTTCTCTGCAACCACCGCCATCTCGCCTTCTCTGCAACCACCGCCATCTCGCCTTCTCTGCAACCACCGCCATGCCGCCTTCTCTGCAACCACCGCCATCTCGCCTTCTCTGCAACCACCGCCATCTCACCTTCTCTGCAACCACCGCCATCTCGCCTTCTCTGCAACCACCGCCATCTCACCTTCTCTGCAACCACCGCCATCTCGCCTTCTCTGCAACCACCGCCATCTCGCCTTCTCTGCAACCACCGCCATCTCGCCTTCTCTGCAACCACCGCCATCTCGCCTTCTCTGCAACCACCGCCATCTCGCCTTCTCTGCAACCACCGCCATCTCGCCTTCTCTGCAACCACCGCCATGCCGCCTTCTCTGCAACCACCGCCATGCCGCCTTCTCTGCAACCACCGCCATGCCGCCTTCTCTGCAACCACCGCCATGCCGCCTTCTCTGCAACCACCGCCATCTCGCCTTCTCTGCAACCACCGCCATCTCGCCTTCTCTGCAACCACCGCCATCTCGCCTTCTCTGCAACCACCGCCATCTCGCCTTCTCTACAACCACCGCCATCTCGCCTTCTCTACAACCACCGCCATCTCGCCTTCTCTGCAACCACCGCCATGCCGCCTTCTCTGCAACCACCGCCATCTCGCCTTCTCTGCAACCACCGCCATCTCGCCTTCTCTGCAACCACCGCCATCTCGCCTTCTCTGCAACCACCGCCATCTCGCCTTCTCTGCAACCACCGCCATCTCGCCTTCTCTGCAACCACCGCCATCTCGCCTTCTCTGCAACCACCGCCATCTCGCCTTCTCTGCAACCACCGCCATCTCGCCTTCTCTGCAACCACCGCCATCTCGCCTTCTCTGCAACCACCGCCATCTCGCCTTCTCTGCAACCACCGCCATCTCGCCTTCTCTGCAACCACCGCCATCTCGCCTTCTCTGCAACCACCGCCATCTCGCCTTCTCTGCAACCACCGCCATCTCGCCTTCTCTGCAACCACCGCCATCTCGCCTTCTCTGCAACCACCGCCATGCCGCCTTCTCTGCAACCACCGCCATGCCGCCTTCTCTGCAACCACCGCCATGCCGCCTTCTCTGCAACCACCGCCATGCCGCCTTCTCTGCAACCACCGCCATGCCGCCTTCTCTGCAACCACCGCCATGCCGCCTTCTCTGCAACCACCGCCATGCCGCCTTCTCTGCAACCACCGCCATCTCGCCTTCTCTGCAACCACCGCCATGCCGCCTTCTCTACAACCACCGCCATGCCGCCTTCTCTACAACCACCGCCATGCCGCCTTCTCTACAACCACCGCCATGCCGCCTTCTCTACAACCACCGCCATGCCGCCTTCTCTACAACCACCGCCATCTCGCCTTCTCTACAACCACCGTCATCTCGACTTCTCTACAACCACCGCCATCTCGCCTTCTCTACAACCACCGCCATCTCGCCTTCTCTACAACCACCGCCATCTCGCCTTCTCTACAACCACCGCCATGCCGCCTTCTCTACAACCACCGCCATGCCGCCTTCTCTACAACCACCGCCATCTCGCCTTCTCTACAACCACCGTCATCTCGACTTCTCTACAACCACCGTCATCTCGCCTTCTCTGCAACCACCGCCATCTCGCCTTCTCTGCAACCACCGCCATGCCGCCTTCTCTGCAACCACCGCCATGCCGCCTTCTCTGCAACCACCGCCATGCCGCCTTCTCTGCAACCACCGCCATCTCGCCTTCTCTACAACCACCGCCATCTCGCCTTCTCTACAACCACCGTCATCTCGCCTTCTCTACAACCACCGTCATCTCGCCTTCTCTACTCTGTTACTTAAAGCAGAATTCCTGACACACTGTTGAACACACATATACAGCGAGTATAGAAAATAATCCCCCCCCCTTTAAAATAATCACATTTTGTTACTTTGCAGCCTGAAATGAAAACAGACACTGTTTTTGTTTTATCCAGCTGTGTTTACTCCATGCAACTTTTAACAACCAAGTGAAAGCTATAACATGTCAGGAAAATAAAAATCCCAGAGTTGGAAAAAGGATCCCCCCCCCCCCCCCCAACCTTGTGTGAGTATTTTGTTGGACCCCTTTGCCGTAATTCCAGCCTTCAGTCTGTTGGGATTTATTTCTACTAACTTTCCATATCTAGACTTTGTAATATTTGCCCACTCTTTGCGGAACTGCTCAACTTCCGTTACATTTTAAGGTGACCGTTTGTGGACTGCAGTCTTCAATTATTCCACAGATTTTCATTGAGGTTTAAATCTGGGCTCTGACTAGGCCATGCAAGGAAATTCCACTGTGTGCTCATTGGTGGACATTCCCCGCCTTCTCCTCCAACCACTGTGCGCTCATTGGTGGACATTCCCCGCCTTCTCCTCCAACCACTGTGCGCTCATTGGTGGACATTCCCCGCCTTCTCCTCCAACCACTGTGCGCTCATTGGTGGTCATTCCCCGCCTTCTCCTCCAACCACTGTGCGCTCATTGGTGGACATTCCCCGCCTTCTCCTCCAACCACTGTGCGCTCATTGGTGGACATTCCCCGCCTTCTCCTCCAACCACTGTGCGCTCATTGGTGGACATTCCCCGCCTTCTCCTCCAACCACTGTGCGCTCATTGGTGGACATTCCCCGCCTTCTCCTCCAACCACTGTGCGCTCATTGGTGGACATTCCCCGCCTTCTCCTCCAACCACTGTGCGCTCATTGGTGGACATTCCCCGCCTTCTCCTCCAACCACTGTGCGCTCATTGGTGGACATTCCCCGCCTTCTCCTCCAACCACTGTGCGCTCATTGGTGGACATTCCCCGCCTTCTCCTCCAACCACTGTGCGCTCATTGGTGGACATTCCCCGCCTTCTCCTCCAACCACTGTGCGCTCATTGGTGGACATTCCCCGCCTTCTCCTCCAACCACTGTGCGCTCATTGGTGGACATTCCCCGCCTTCTCCTCCAACCACTGTGCGCTCATTGGTGGACATTCCCCGCCTTCTCCTCCAACCACTGTGCGCTCATTGGTGGACATTCCCCGCCTTCTCCTCCAACCACTGTGCGCTCATTGGTGGACATTCCCCGCCTTCTCCTCCAACCACTGTGTGCTCATTGGTGGACATTCCCCGCCTTCTCCTCCAACCACTGTGCGCTCATTGGTGGACATTCCTGCCTTCTCCTCCAACCACTGTGCGCTCATTGGTGGACATTCCCCGCCTTCTCCTCCAACCACTGTGCGCTCATTGGTGGAATTCCCCGCCTTCTCCTCCAACCACTGTGCGCTCATTGGTGGACATTTCCCGCCTTCTCCTCCAACCACTGTGTGCTCATTGGTGGACATTCCTGCCTTCTCCTCCAACCACTGTGCGCTCATTGGTGGACATTCCCCGCCTTCTCCTCCAACCACTGTGCGCTCATTGGTGGACATTCCCCGCCTTCTCCTCCAACCACTGTGCGCTCATTGGTGGACATTCCCCGCCTTCTCCTCCAACCACTGTGCGCTCATTGGTGGACATTCCCCGCCTTCTCCTCCAACCACTGTGCGCTCATTGGTGAACATTCCCTGCCTTCTCCTCCAACCACTGTGCGCTCATTGGTGGACATTCCCCCGCCTTCTCCTCCAACCACTGTGCGCTCATTGGTGGACATTCCTGCCTTCTCCTCCAACCACTGTGCGCTCATTGGTGGACATTCCTGCCTTCTCCTCCAACCACTGTGTGCTCATTAGTGCTGTGTGCTTTGGAAGCAAAACCTTCTACCCATTGACAACTTTCCCTGCTGCAGAGAAATATACCATAACAGGATATTACCACCCCCCCCCTCCCCCCATACCAGGATATTACCCCCTCTATGCTTTACTGTAGGAATGGTGTTATTTCGATGGATTTCCACCAGACATATGGTTTGAGGCCAAATCTTTCCATTTTTGCCTCATCTGACCAGAACACTTTTTCCATGTGGCCTCAGAATCTTCGTGGTATGTTTTGGCAAAGCTCAGTGGTGGTGGCATGTGGACTTTCTTGAGGAGTGGCTTTTTTCTTGCACCCCTCCCCCCATACAAGACACATTTGTGGAGAATGTGTGATATTGGTATCCCAAGCACACAATGACCACTCTTTGCCAGAGTTGCTGTAGGCCTCTTGGTGGCCTCTCTGCTCAGTTTCCTCAAATTTGTAGCAACGTCCTGATCCAGGGAGGGTCTGTGTTCTACCGAATACCTTTCACTTCTTTTTCCCAAAGATCCTGGAGACAGCGCCACCCATAGGTGATCGTTTCTTCAGTTGAACAACCAGGGACTGAAATTCTCCAGGAAAGCTCTTTTCATGCTGAGCTCATCAAAGATGATCACAGCTGATCACAGGTGAAAGTCAAATGTCTTTGTGTGCCATTGAGGAGGTGATTAGCTACACCTGACTGAGTTTACAAGTTTGTGTTTTTTTGAGGGAGGGAGGGGGGTGATCCTTTTCCAACTCAGTGATTCGGTTTTTATTTTTTCCTGACATGTTGGTGTTCTATCTTTCACTTGGATGTTATAAGTTGCACATAAAGTGGACCTTGAGTCATTTTTTTCACCTTTCAGTCTATTTCAGTCTATTAAATCTTCTGCCCTAGTTGTTATGGTTTTAAATTTGGATACTAAAACATTTTTTTTCCTGCCAGTAAATCCCTTATACAGCCCACTTCCTGTTTCTTGTCTGGTCATTAGCCTAGACTTATGACATCATGCATCTGAGAGTTTGCCAGGAAGGGAGGGGGCATGAGTCATAAGAGGGGCCAATGAGAGCTGCAGTGCTGGAGGCGTGCCTCTGTGTGTCTGTGTAAATCCAGGAAGTGAACAGGCAGCAGCTTCAGCTGCTCACAGTTAAAATGGCTGCAGCCAGACTCAGTGGAGGGAGATTTCTGCAGCATATTTGGGCTCAGAGGGAAACCCTGACATAAGGGGGGCGGGGAGCTCAGAGGGAAACCCTGACATGAGGGGGGGCGGGGAGCTCAGAGGAAACCCTGACATGAGGGGGGGGCTCAGAGGGAAACCCTGACATGAGGGGGGGGGCTCAGAGGGAAACCCTGACATGAGGGGGGGGGGGCTCAGAGGGAAACCCTGACATGAGGGGGGGGGGCTCAGAGGGAAACCCTGACATGAGGGGGGGGGGGCTCAGAGGGAAACCCTGACATGAGGGGGGGGGGCTCAGAGGGAAACCCTGACATGAGGGGGGGGGGGCTCAGAGGGAAACCCTGACATGAGGGGGGGGGGGGGCTCAGAGGGAAACCCTGACATGAGGGGGGGGGGGGGGGCTCAGAGGGAAACCCTGACATGAGGGGGGGGGGGCTCAGAGGGAAACCCTGACATGAGGGGGGGGGCTCAGAGGGAAACCCTGACATGAGGGGGGGGGGCTCAGAGGGAAACCCTGACATGAGGGGGGGGGCTCAGAGGGAAACCCTGACATGAGGGGGGGGGGGCTCAGAGGGAAACTCTGACATGAGGGGGGGGGGCTCAGAGGGAAACCCTGACATGAGGGGGGGGGGGGGCTCAGAGGGAAACCCTGACATGAGGGGGGGGGGCTCAGAGGGAAACCCTGACATGAGGGGGGGGGGCTCAGAGGGAAACCCTGACATGGGGGGGGGGGGGCTCAGAGGGAAACCCTGACATGAGGGGGGGGGCTCAGAGGGAAACCCTGACATGAGGGGGGGGGGGGGCTCAGAGGGAAACCCTGACATGAGGGGGGGGGGGCTCAGAGGGAAACCCTGACATGAGGGGGGGGGGCTCAGAGGGAAACCCTGACATGAGGGGGGGGGGCTCAGAGGGAAACCCTGACATGAGGGGGGGGGGGGCTCAGAGGGAAACCCTGACATGAGGGGGGGGGGGGCTCAGAGGGAAACCCTGACATGAGGGGGGGGGGGGGCTCAGAGGGAAACCCTGACATGAGGGGGGGGGGCTCAGAGGGAAACCCTGACATGAGGGGGGGGGGGGGCTCAGAGGGAAATCCTGACATGAGGGGGGGGGCTCAGAGGGAAACCCTGACATGAGGGGGGGGGGCTCAGAGGGAAACCCTGACATGAGGGGGGGGGGGGCTCAGAGGGAAACCCTGACATGAGGGGGGGGGCTCAGAGGGAAACCCTGACACGAGGGGGGGGGCTCAGAGGGAAACCCTGACACGAGGGGGGGGGGCTCAGAGGGAAACCCTGACACGAGGGGGGGGGCTCAGAGGGAAACCCTGACACGAGGGGGGGGGGCTCAGAGGGAAACCCTGACACGAGGGGGGGGGGCTCAGAGGGAAACCCTGACACGAGGGGGGGGGGCTCAGAGGGAAACCCTGACACGAGGGGGGGGGGCTCAGAGGGAAACCCTGACACGAGGGGGGGGGCTCAGAGGGAAACCCTGACACGGGGGGGGGGGGGGCTCAGAGGGAAACCCTGACATGAGGGGGGGGGGGCTCAGAGGGAAACCCTGACATGAGGGGGGGGGGCTCAGAGGGAAACCCTGACATGAGGGGGGGGGGCTCAGAGGGAAACCCTGACATGAGGGGGGGGGCTCAGAGGGAAACCCTGACATGAGGGGGGGGGGGGGCTCAGAGGGAAACCCTGACATGAGGGGGGGCTCAGAGGGAAACCCTGACATGAGGGGGGGGGCTCAGAGGGAAACCCTGACATGAGGGGGGGGGCTCAGAGGGAAACCCTGACATGAGGGGGGGGGCTCAGAGGGAAACCCTGACATGAGGGGGGGCTCAGAGGGAAACCCTGACATGAGGGGGGGCTCAGAGGGAAACCCTGACATGAGGGGGGGCTCAGAGGGAAACCCTGACATGAGGGGGGGCTCAGAGGGAAACCCTGACATGAGGGGGGGCTCAGAGGGAAACCCTGACATGAGGGGGGGCTCAGAGGGAAACCCTGACATGAGGGGGGGCTCAGAGGGAAACCCTGACACGAGGGGGGGGGGGGCTCAGAGGGAAACCCTGACACGAGGGGGGGGGGGGGGCTCAGAGGGAAACCCTGACACGAGGGGGGGGGGGGCTCAGAGGGAAACCCTGACACGAGGGGGGGGGGGGCTCAGAGGGAAACCCTGACATGAGGGGGGGGGCTCAGAGGGAAACCCTGACATGAGGGGGGGGGCTCAGAGGGAAACCCTGACATGAGGGGGGGGGCTCAGAGGGAAACCCTGACATGAGGGGGGGGGCTCAGAGGGAAACCCTGACATGAGGGGGGGGGCTCAGAGGGAAACCCTGATATGAGGGGGGGGGCTCAGAGGGAAACCCTGACATGAGGGGGGGGCTCAGAGGGAAACCCTGACATGAGGGTGGACTCTAAAGGGGATGCCGATGGGCACTCTGATGTAAGAGAAGTGGGAGTTGGGGGACTCTTATGTAAAGGGGACACTTTTGTAAGAAAGGACTTGGATGGAGCCCCCACCAAGTTATTTCATGCTAAAGAAAAAGCATCTTCATTCATTTATAAAACGGACTATTCATACAATATACGATGTGGCCCCTCGGGGTCCCTGTTCTACGCTCAAGAAGCCTCTCTGACTCTAGCACAGACACGTTTACTGGATAGGATTAGTGTTGTCTTCTCTAATTTCCCTCTTTGTTATAGATAGATCTGTACCTGGGGGAGCGCCAGCCGTTCACCGTGGGGGCGTGAATCATCAACTCTTTGGCACTGAACCCGTCCTCATGGCCGGAGGAGCTGACCACCACAAATCCGATCTTATGCGGCATCCTGGGAACCTGCAGAGGGAACGAGCCGGAGGTCACTTCATGGACACCATAGCAATAAAGACCGACGAGAGAGAGAGAGAGTGTGAGAGAGTGTGAGAGAGGAGAGGAGAGGAGAGGAGAGGAGAGGAGAGGAGAGGATCTCCATGTATAAATAGATAGACACGGGGGCACTCTTTACGTCTAGAGGAAAAGAGATTTCATCTCCAAGTACGGAAAGGTTTCTTCACAGTAAGAGCTGTGAAAATGTGGAATAGACTCCCTGCAGAGGTGGTTCTGGCCGGCTCTGATTTCTTTAAGAAAGGCCTGGATTATTTCCTAAGGGCCGGTTCACACTGCGGCGCGAGGCGAGGCGACACGGCTCGCCTCGCTCCCGCAAGTCGCCCCCATTCTGTACAATGGAACCGTTCTGAGAGGAGCGACTGGAGTCGCTCCGACTCAGAAAAAAGGTTCCTGTACTACTTTGGGGCGACTTCGGGGGCGACTTGCATTGACTTCTATACAGAAGTCCTCTGCAAGTCGCCGCTGAGGTCCGTGCAGGTCGCGGCGAGGCAAGTCGGAGACGCCTCGCCGCGCATCGCTGTGTGCACCGGCCCTAAGTGTACAGAATATAACTGGGTACTGACATTTATAGGTAAAGTTGATCCGGGGAAAATCCGTTTGCCTCTCAGGGGATCAGGAAGGAGTTTTTTTCCCTGCTGTAGCAAATTGGATCATGCTTTGCTGGGGTTTTTCGCCTTCCTCTGGAACAACTGTGGGTATTGGATTGTACTATTTTTTTTTTGGGTTGCACTAGATGGACTTGTGTCTTTTTTCAACCTGACTAACCAACTATAAGAGACGTCCTAACTGGTCTGACTATGTTCATTTTTCAGCCCATTCAATATCATTGAAGTCGGATCATCATCTTCACTGATCTGACTCTTGGCAAGTGACTTGTGCTCTTAGGATATTGAAGGGGAACCCTTTAAGTGCGGTATGAATCTTAGGAGAGAACCCCACGCCAAATGGAAAAAAAAAAAAAGACAAATTCTTCCTCTGGTCTTCTCTCTCCAGTGATGAGCTCTTCTACTCCCTCCAGTGATGAGCTCTTCTTCTGGTCTTCTCCTTCAGGGTGATGAGCTCTTTTCCTTCTCCCTCCAGTGATGAGCTCTTGCTCTGGTCTTCTTCTCCCTCTCGTGAGGAGCTGCTCTTCTCCCTCTCGTGAGGAGCTGCTCTTCTCCCTCTCGTGAGGAGCTGCTCTTCTCCCTCTCGTGAGGAGCTGCTCTTCTCCCTCTCGTGAGGAGCTCTTCTTCTCCCTCTCGTGATGAGCTCTTCCTCTGGTCTTCTCCCTCCAGTGATGAGCTCTTCCTCTGGTGATGAGCTCTTCTTCTCCCTCTGGTGATGAGCTCTTCCTCTGGTCTTCTCCCTCTGGTGATGAGCTCTTCTTCTCCCTCTAGTGATGAGCTCTTCCTCTGGTCTTCTCCCTCCAGTGATGAGCTCTTCTTCTCCCTCCGGTGATGAGCTCTTCTTCTCCCTCTGGTGATGAGCTCTTCTTCTCCCTCTGGTGATGAGCTCTTCCTCTGGTCTTCTCCCTCTGGTGATGAGCTCTTCCTCTGGTCTTCTCCCTCTGGTGATGAGCTCTTCTTCTCCCTCTAGCGATGAGCTCTTCCTCTGGTCTTCTCCCTCTGGTGATGAGCTCTTCTCCCTCTAGTGATGAGCTCTTCTCCCTCTAGTGATGAGCTCTTCCTCTGGTCTTCTCCCTCCGGTCTCTTCTTCTATGCCGCTGACTCGGTCATCCTCTGATGCTGGATCCTGCCGTTGCGTCATCTCCGATGTCTGCCAGTTCTTATATAGCCATGGGGCGAGGCCTCATGCTAATATCACCGGATGCCCACGCCCCATGCCTATATAAGAGCTAGTAGATGTAGCAGATGACACAACTGAAAGAGCCAGGGTTGGAGGAGGAGCGAGTCAGCAGCGTGAATGGGTAGGGATACAATATACCCCATGCTTATTCACATAGATGGGGTGGGATCTGGGGGTCCCCTTGTTGAAGGGGGCTTCCAGATTCCAATAAGCCCCACAACCACCGTCCAGGGTATTCGGGAAGAGGCCCTTGTCCCAATCAACATGGGGAGGGGAGCTTTGGGTGGGGAGTGCAGAGCCCCCCCTTCCCGAAAGCAACCACCCCCCCCCCCAGGCATGTGGCCTGGTATGATCCAGGAGGGGGTGGAGCTGCATTCACATCTCCATTCTCCCTCTTTCCTGACTTGCCGGGCTGAATTCTCAGATAATGTTCTAGTACGGATTTTTTTTTGGGGGGGGGGGGGCACGCTGTTTTTCTTTTTACATTGTGGTGTGGGGTTTCCCCCTCAAGAGTCATACCAGACTCTAAGAGCCTGGTATTGTCAGATCAAAGCTGGATCCCATTCAGTGAAGTCACATGGAAGTCGGACATGAAGTCGTAGGGCAAAATCAGATCAGAGCCGTGTGAACCCGGCCTTTGATAAAATAAAGAATGTAGAACTGACCTGATGACTGAGCTGTCCAGGTCCTGAAGTAGCAAAGGCCCCCCAACCAAAACATGTCCACCGCCATGCTTCACAGTTCACCTCAGTCCCCTATACTGGGGAATAGGCCTGGGATCACCTCCTATGCTGGAAATACCTCCTATACTGGAAACTATACTGGGATCACCTCCTATACTGAAAACTATACTGGGAATACCTCCTATACTGGGAATAATACTGGGATCACCTCCTATATTGGAAACTATACTGGGGATAACTCCTATACTAGGAATAATACTGGGATCACCTCCTATACTGAGAATACTTCCTATACTGGAAACTATACTGGGATCACCTCCTATACTGGGTATACCTCCTATGCTGGGAATAATACTGGGATCACCTCCTATACTGGGTATACCTCCTATGCTGGGAATACTACTGGGATCACCTCGTTTACTGGAAACTATACTGGGAATACCTCCTATACTGGAAACTGTACTGGGAATAACTCCTATACTGGAAACTATACTGGGAATACCTCCTATATTGGAAACTGTACTGGGATCAACTCCTATACTGGGAATAATACTGGGATCACCTCCTATACTGGAAACTATACTGGGATCACCTCCTATACTGAGAATACCTCCTATACTGGAAACTATACTGGGATCACCTCCTATACTGGGAATAATACTGGGATCACCTCCTATACTGGAAACTATACTGAGAATAATACTGGGATCACCTCCTATACTGAGAATACCTCCTATACTGGAAACTATACTGGGATCACCTCCTATACTGGGATCACCTCCTATACTGGAAACTATACTGAGAATAATACTGGGATCACCTCCTATACTGGAAACTATACTGAGAATACCTCCTCCTATACTGGAAACTATACTGGGATACTGGGATCACCTCCTATACTGGAAACTATACTGAGAATACCTTCTATACTGGAAACTATACTGGGAAAAATACTGGGATCACCTCCTATACTGGGAATAATACTGGGATCGCCTCCTATACTGGGAATTATACTGGGATCACCTCCTATACTGGGAATTATACTGGGATCACCTCCTATACTGGGAATAATACTGGGATCACCTCCTATACTGGGAATAATACTGGGATCACCTCCTATACTGGGAATTATACTGGGATCACCTCCTATACTGGGAATAATACTGGGATCACCTCCTATACTGGGAATTATACTGGGATCGCCTCCTATACTGGGAATACCGGTGTTGATATGATGGAATACTCTGGAAGGTTCTCCATATTCCTCCATAGTAATAATAATAATAATAATAAATAATAGAAGTCATTGCGCCTCCCCCTCTCACCTCAGGCGATCCCCGGGGCTCCTCTCTGTCCGGTGTCTCTATGGTAAGTATTGGGGGAGGGGGTGCTGTGTGGGGTGTATCGGGCGTGTATTGGGGGTGTACAGGACACGTCTCGTCTCCTCAGTAGCACACAGCCCCCCCGGTATCTCTTCCCGGTACACACCGGCCCGCCATTCACACCGGGTCCTCTCCCGGAGCCCAAATCTCCATAACCACCGCTTGACAACAACCGCCGGCCGCCGAGGACTCTGGGAGTTGTAGTTCGGAAGTAAAAAAAAAAAAAAAAAACCCACTGGAGCATGCGTACTGAGCGTACCTGGCGCACGCCGCGCTCACAGGTGTATGCGTGCCGTGCGTTTAGGTTCTATCTACAAAATACGCATGCGCATATGGTGTATAAGGCGTACAACTTGCTCCAAGGGTGTATGCGTTCCGTGCGTACCGCCTCCATGGGGTGGTGCGCGTGCGTAATGGGTGTACTCCCTATGCATGTCTACCGTGAATTCTAGGGGAAGGCAGCGCGCATGCTCCAACCTATACTTCACTGGATACAATGTAACAAGGAGAGGAAATGTTTATGTTATTCCACCGATAATATGGGCGGAAGGGTCTCCTCCGAGAAACACATGAGAATATTCAAAATCAGGAGACTGAACGGTGCAGAGAAGTATGGAGTGGCCTGCAGGAGCCTGAGAGAGCTGAGAGAGAAGGGGGGCGAGAAGCTGCAGGTACAGGCTGGGGGCTGGGAGGGTGCTTGTGTGTATATGTATGTATGTGTATATATATGTATGTGTGTATATATATATATATATATATATATATATATATATATATATATATATATATATATATATATATATAGTATTATAATTTTTAATAATGATAATTTACATTGCCCCTCCCCCCAATATAAAGCTATTACTTTATATATATGTGTGTATGTGTGTATGTGTGTGTATGTATATATATATATATATATATATATATATATATATAATATTATTCTCATGTAATATATAATAAAACTCACATGATGTCATAACCACTTGCTGACCTTTTCTGCCATTTTTTATTATTTACAGATTTAGATCAGTATTTTTTTGCTATAAAAATTACTTAGAACCCCCAAACATTATACATTTTATTTTTTTTTATTTATTTTTTTAGCAGAGACCCCAGAGAATAAAATGGCGACTGTTGCAATATTTTTCATCGCACAGTATTAGCGCAGCGGTTTTCCAAACGCAATTTGTGTTAAAAAAAAAAAAAATACACTTTAATGAATTTTTTATTGCAAAAAAAAAAAAAAAAAAACCCCCCCAGTGTATAATCCAAGTTTTGTGTAAAATATTAAAAAAGATATTATGTAGAGTAAATAGATATCTAACATGTCACTCCTTTAAAATTGCGTCTGCCCGTGGAATAGAGACAAACTTCGATACTTAAAGCGGAGCTCCACCCAAAAGGGGAGGCTCCACCTTTTTGCTCCCCCCCCCCCTCCACTGCCACATTTGGCAACTTTCTGGGGGGAGGGGAGAGCGGGTACCTGTTTTTGACAGGTACCCCGTCCCCACTCCCGGGAGGCTGCCGCAGCGAGGTTTCCCCCCGAAGTTCAGCGCCCCCCTACTCATTCCCCCGATGCCATGGCATTAACAAAGAGCAGCGCTCTCCGCGCATGCGCTGTAGGGAACCGGCTGTGAAGCTGCTAGGCTTCACTGCCGGACTCCCTTACAAGGAATGGTGGCGGCAGCACCTGAGAGCCGATTAAAAAATCATCTGGGGGGCCGACATCACGGGATCCCTGAACAGGTAAGTGACTAGGTCCGCGATCTGGCACGTCCAGGTCCGGCGCACACACGTGTGCCACCGCTGTCCCGCTCTTGGGGAGCCAATCGGTGGATCGTCTGCCGGGACCAGCTGATCATTCAGGAGATAGGCAGACCGCCATTCTGTGTCAAGGAAGACCGTGATCTGTATGCGCAGACTATAACATTTTTGTCGGCTGTGAACACAACGTCCGATTTTTGTTTAATTCGATTTAAAAATCGTAAGAGCGAGACCACGCATGCTCAGAAACGAACAAACGAATACATACAAAATTATGCAACACTTGACGCCACTTCTGAAGTTGTATTCTGTCGTATGAAAATTTTCGTATGGGGAGTAACCTCTTCACTTTCCACATGCAACAAAAAAAGGACAAACATTTATTAAAAAATCTTATCGTGTGTACGAGGCTTTAGGAAGCACTCCCAGGGGATACAGTTAACCCATTGATTGATTGCCCCTGATGTTAGCCCCTTCCCAACCAGTGTCGTTAGTACAGTGACCGTGCATATTTTTAGCACTGATCACTGTATTGGTTTCATTGGCTCCCACAAGGTGTCAGTTGGCATCCGATTTGTCCGCCGCAATGTCGCAGTCCCGCTATAAGTCACTGATCGCTGCGATTCAGGGCCGTCTTGCTGAGTGGGCACTGCCCAGAGGCCCCAGGTTCCATCAGAGCCAGACAAATAGAAGTAGCAGTGGGATGAGGGAGTCAGGCTTAGCGGGCACAGGCTCCACCCACTACAGAAAACTCCAGGAAGGGGTGGAGACAAATTCGGTCACCATGCACAAGAAGAGAGAGAGAATGCAGATGTGGGAGTGGCCTAGCTGTTCTACCCACTATAGGCTGCCTGCAGAAAATTACAAGAGGTGACAGAGCTGTGGGAGGGGCCTTACAGGCTCCACCCACTACAGAAAACTCCAGGAGGGGGCGGAGACCAGACCAGTCACCCTGCACAAGGAGAGAGGGCAGCATTGGGCAGTCTTTATCACACTCATACTGGATTATTACACAGATCTGAGGAAAATAAACAAACATCATCGCAATTCCAGAAGACGCCACATGACCAATACGGGGGAGATTTACCAAAACTGGTGCATTAAGAATCTGGTGCAGCTCGGCATGGTAGCCAATCAGCTTCTTCAATTAAGCTTTAATACTATAACGATAAAACCTGGAAGCCGACTGGTTTCTATGCAGAGTTGCACCAGATTTTGTACTCTCCAGCTTTAGTAATTCTCCCCCCTATATGTATAGCCCCGGAGTTCACCTTTAATTGAGATTCCTCATTGCAGTAGCGGTATGAAGGGTGACCAGAGTGTTCTCTTTTCTGCTTGCAGCTCCCCATTAGGAATACCCGGGTGTGTCTGTATGAAGACGGGACAGAGGTGAGCGATGATGACTATCTGAGGTCTCTCCCAGTAAACACGGAACTCGTCTTCCTGACTGATGGTCAGACATGGAAGGGAAGTAAGTCTCGTCCATTCTAAGTGATATTCATGGGGGGGGGGGGAGTTCACCTTTTAGGTGTAATGTGGACCAATGAGTTCAGTCCAGCCAGGGAGTCGGAAAGTAAAAGTTCCACAAAACTAGAACCCTCCCAGGGGTTCCACCATCACAACACAAACACAGAACAAATCCATAAAGTGGAACTCTCAAGCAACAGTGACTATTTGTAATCCCTATGCTGCTATCATTAGTAAATGGAAAAGTATATCATGTTTACTTGTTTTATACTTTTTGTTTAATGTTTCTTCAGATGCTTTCTTGCCTAGGCAAATGGTGTTGTACATCCCAGGAGTTTTTAGGAGGGAAGGAGGGGCTTTCTCAGCTAAGCACACTCTCTTGCCTGCATGCCTGAGCTAAGGGCAGGTGTATTCCAGGAAGTAAATCCTACATGAATCATTTGCCCTTGCTCAAGATGGCCATGGCCAGAAATGTTGGGGGGGGGGGGGGGGTCAAAGTGATTTCTCAGCAAACAATAAAGCATGGAGACATGGGTGGGTGGAGACATGGAAGGATAGACGGGCGGAGACATGGATGGGTGGGGACATGGAAGGATGGGTGGGGACATGGAAGGATGGATGGGTGGGGACATGGAAGGATGGATGGGTGGAGACATAGATGGGTGGGGACATGGATGGGTGGAGACATAGATGGGTGGGGACATGGATGAGTGGAGACATGGATGAGTGGAGACATGGATGAGTGGAGACATGGATGAGTGGAGACATGGATGAGTGGAGACATGGATGAGTGGAGACATGGATGAGTGGAGACATGGATGAGTGGAGACATGGATGAGTGGAGACATGGATGAGTGGAGACATGGATGAGTGGAGACATGGATGAGTGGAGACATGGATGAGTGGAGACATGGATGGGTGGAGACATGGATGGGTGGAGACATGAAAGGATGGATGGGTGGAGACATGGATGGGTGAGACATGAAAGGATGGATGGGTGGAGACATGGATGGGTGAGAACATGGATGAGTGGACAGAGACATGGATGGACGGAGACATGGAAGGATGGATGGGTGGAGACATGGAAGGGTGGGGACATGAAAGGGCAGATGGGTGGAGACATGGCTGGATGGAGACCTGGAAGGATGGATGGAAGGGCGGATGGGTGGGGACATGGAAGGATGGATGGGTGGGGACATGGATGGGTGGGGACATGAAAGGGCAGATGGGTGGAGACATGGATGGATGGAGACCTGGAAGGATGGATGGATGGGGACATGGAAGGGCGGATGAGTGGGAACATGGATGGGTGGGGACATGGAAGGATGGATGGGTGGAGACATGGCTTTTAGGAAAAAACTCAAGACCTTCCTCTTTTAGCAGATGATCAAAGCTCGCCACAGCACCTAGAGGCGATTCAGTTCGCATTGTGCGCTATATAAGTATTTCATTCATTCATTCATGGATGGGTGGGGACATGGATGGATGGGTGGAGACATGGATGGGTGGGGACATGGAAGGAAGGATGGGTGGAGACATGGAAGGATGGATGGGTGGGGACATGGAAGGATGGGTGGGGACATGGAAGGAAGGATGGGTGGAGACATGGATGGGTGGGGACATGGAAGGGTGGGGACATGGAAGGATGGATGGGTGGGGACATGGATGGATGGAGACCTGGATGGATGGGTGGAGACATGGAAGGGCGGATGGGTGGAGACATGGATGGGTGTGGACATGGAAGGATGGGTGGGTGGAGACATGGATGGGTGGGGACATGAAAGGGCAGATTGGTGGAGAGACATGGAAGGATGGATGGGTGGGGACATGGAAGGATGAATGGGTGGGGACATGGAAGGGCGGATGGGTGGAGACATGGAAGGACGGATGGGTGGGGACATGGATGGGTGGAGACTTGGAAGGATGGGTGGGGACATGGAAGGATGGGGATGTTTGATTTGAATATTAAAAATGAATGGCATGGCATGGGGAGTATAGGGCGGCTTAGCAGGTCTTTTGGCCTCTTTCACAGATATAACATTGCTGATGGGGGGACTAGGGCGTGCAAGTAGCTGGTCTTACCTAGGTCACAAAATAGTCTAGCACCGGCCCTGAGTACATCTAACATTGCCCCTTCCCTTGTAAAATCTAGCATGTGTGCAATGTGCAAGCGTGTGAGAACAGGTCCACACTGGTTTTCTGGTGCTAGGAGTCCAATTTACCTTGCACACACACAGCCTGCTAGTCTCGGTAAAGCCTGGACATGGGGCAGAGGCTTCTTCCCTCCCAAATCTCTTCGAAGCTTTGGACTCCAGAATCCAATCTAGGTGTTATAAATCCTGAGAAAACAGAAAAAGCCATTTTCTCTGCTCAAAATAGACATTCTGGAGCCCCTCAATCAGCATCAATGAGAGTCCTGAGTGCCGTTTAGCTCAGTGGCAGAGCCTAGCGTGGTCACAGGGGTTATACTGATTGTGAGCTCTTTGGAATTGTCCTTGCATCACAGACAGGAACTCCTCTGATCACCCTCGTGTATCATGATGGATCACCCATGTCCCAATGTTCGCTCTGTGACACCGGGGGCTAAAATAACATAATGAGCCGAGTGTCACCATACACACAATACCCAGTGACTTGCACCTTCACTCTCTGCTTCCTATGAATGCAGCTGCAGCATCTGGTCAGTCTAGACCCTATATTGTCTTTCTTACTAATGCCTCTGTGTAGAACATCTCATATACATAAGGAAAGCTGGACAGATGGGTTCTCTGACATAAGATCAGTGGAAGATAAATTCAGCTTTGTCATGGGGGGGGGGGGGGGGGTCACCGCCTCTTGTGTGTTTTTTCTTTCTGGTGGTGCCCAGAGCCAGTTCCAAGCAACTGGACCACAATGGATCAACTCAAGAAAATTCCCAGTGAAGGAGGATTATTGCTATTTTTCACATTGAGTTCCCTGTGGGACAAGGTACATGTAGCACATTGTCCCATCTGCTTTATTGCTCTGGGTGTTGTGCTCAGGGCAACTGCCCCTCCTTCCCCCCGCGGCCCTGTTGATGTCATAATGCAGTGAGAATGATTTGAGAGGTGGTAAGAATCAATGTAGACCTACACAATTCTATACTGAGAGTACAGTATGATGGAAACCAGCTTTGTAACCAAGTAAAGCGAGGGGATGGAAATTCAGAGGAGGTGCAAGGATGGGGGATGGTAAGGGGTTCCCGGGATGTTGAAGGCAGGTGGATGGCCTGGCCCAGTCCCAGGTCTCCAGTTAGTGTGTCCCGAGATAATAAGGCTATTGAGGTTCCACCATTGTACTATTGAAGCCAGTGGAGTAACTTTACTATTTTTTGACTGTTTTTTTTTTTTTCTCCTTTTTACTTTTTTTCTTTCCTTATTGGACCCAAAGATCTTTGAACTGAGTCTAATGGTAAATCCGGCTCTGATTGTTCTCACAAATTTTGCTTTTTGTCTCCCAAAAATGTTGTCGCAGGCATTGATTGGTTGCTGAATTCGTTTTACACAAGTCTGGCCGATGTCCCTGAAGCGGCCCGGAAGCTTCTATTGGATGAGCAGGCTCCCAAGACTCAGAAGATTCTGATTGACTTTGTCCAAAACCTAAATGAAAATATTGCGGCAGAACGCCGTGCGGAAGATGAGCCGTGGTTTGAAGGTTAGTCGATGGCTGATCTGTGAAAGATTGAACTCGGGTAGAGTTGGACTAAATATATAGAGACCTATAGGGTGTTTGGAGTAACTTCAACCCCTCCCCCACTTCTCTCTATAACTGAGTTCTGCACAAAAAAAAACAAAAAAACCCATACATGCCCATTAATCCATCACTAAACACCTAGTTCCTTACCGCCATCTTCTTCTAATGTCATCAGGGGGACACCTGTATCTTCCAGGTTCTTGACACGTCATTCGCAGGAACAACAGGGTATTGTGTGGGATTATAACGGTGCCAAAAATAGAATGACGCTATATATAAAACATATCAAGTTTATTCACAAAAAGTTAAAAATCGATTCAATAAAGTGTGTGTGTGTGTGTGTGTGTGTATGTATGTGTGTGTATATATATATATATATATATATATAATATATAATATAATATTATATTGAAGAAGCCAACCCTGGTGAAACATGTTGCGATCAAACACCACGCTATGACCATCCACTTCATGAACACCAATGAGAGATAGATATATATATATATATATATATATAATATATTTTCTCTATCTCTCATTGGTGTTCATGAAGTGGATGGTCATAGCGTGGTGTTTGATCGCAACATGTTTCACCAGGGTTGGCTTCTTCAAGGTTAATTAAAGTTAAAGACCACCATTAGTCAAGAGACCAGAAGACCACCAATGAGTCACCAGAATCGTCCACCCCTCTAGGGAGAGGAGCTCTGTGTGACCACAGGGAACACAAAAGGAGCAAGTCCAAGATGTGGTTTAAACAGGAGACATTACGAGATATTATTAAAAATATTGGATTTTTGTGAGGGGGTAGGAGGGGAATGAGAGATAGTGGGTGGGGGAGGGTGCAGGTCCTCAGACATGAAAGGCCCAAAAGGCTCTTTACATATATTGTACATTCTCATCAGTCCCTGCCCCCAGGGAGCTTACAACATACAGTCCCTATATCACGTATGTACATATATGGGAGGAGCGACGTGCTGATGTCACCGCATACCACGCTGTACCCGGAAGACACGGGCAACGTCTAAGGGCCGGCTTGTTGATTTTACTAGAATCGCTTTTATGAAAAGAACGTTTGTAAGTGCGATACTTTTTTTAAAATTTAAAGCGGTAGTAAACCCGCATTTTTTTTTTTTTTTTTTTTTTTTTTTTTTTTTTAAAAACCTGCAAAGCAAAAGGCATAATGAGCTAGTATGCACCGCATACTAGCTCATTATGAAATACTTACCTTAGAACGAGGCCCCGACATCTCGCCCGATCCACGCCGAGGAAGCCGACATGCTCCCTCGGCGTCTCTTCCGGGTATCGCGGCTCCGGCGCTGTGAGTGGCCGGAGCCGCGATATCGTCACTCCCGCGCATGCGCGCGGGAGATTTAAATCCGGCCGGACGAGCGCTGCCGGATTTTCGCGGAGAGAACCCCCTTGTGCGCATGCGCCGCTGCAGTCAGCGGCGCATACCGAGGGGAATATCTCCTAAACCGTACAGGTTTAGGAGATATTTTTTTTACCTACAGGTAAGCCTTATTATAGGCTTTCCTGTAGGTAAAAGTTAAAAAAGTGGGTTTACTTCCACTTTAATAAATGGTTTGTGTGAGAGTTACACTATGGAGGCTTTTCTGTTTTCTATATGGGGGAGAAATGCAGCCTAGAACACCTTGTTATCATCTGGAACGCAAGTGTGGAGACCATCCTCCTGATTCATAAAGTGAACCCCTGTCTGTGAAGGGAATTCTATGCTTTTGGAGATCTCCCTAAAGAGAGATCCCAGAATCTGGTAAGCGACAGTATGAATAGTGGTGGAGGATCTTCTCTTTGGAACTTGTCACTATTTCTTGGGTGTCCATTTTGAGTGATGTCACGATCAACCGATTATTAAGGATTCATCTTTATTTGGTGGACTTTATTTAATTCTTTGGACTTTTTTTTTTTTATTTTTTTTTTTTATTTTTTTTCGTGATTATACTATTCATTTATTATCTCAAATTAACAATTTGGTTTGTCTTTGAAATATGGTATTTCACTGATTTGTTTTGATTTATCTCTTTAATGCCTATTAAGTTCATTTCATTTATGGGGTAATTTAGGTAAAGTTTTTTTTTTTTTCAGCGCAGCTAATAGGTTTGGAATGAGTATGTACATATATGCTAGGTGCAATTTAGACAGCAGCCAGTTAACCTTGTCTTTGGAGTGTGTGAATAAAACCCAGGCAAGAACAGGGAGGACATGCAAACTCCATGCAGATAGTGTCCTCCTGGTTGGGATTAGAACCGAGGATTCTATTGCTTTGTGCATAATACAGAATACCTCATTTCTACCTGACCAGCACAAAGATACCCTGGGGATGTTCAGGGGTTTTGTAGCACCCCTTATCTCCAGGTCATTGTATTCCCCTCCCATGTGAAGATGATGGAGGCGACCTCTCCCTTATTGGCTGTGAGATCTGTAAACATGCATGCTGGAGCTCCCACATTCTCTGCAGGACGGGGGATGATAAGGTTGGGGGGTATGGCTACCTCATTACAGGCAAGGTCTTCTATCTCACTAGGTGGGTTGCTAACCATACAAGATTGTGTGTGTGTGTGTGTATATGTGTCAATGCAAGAGATCCGTTATCAGCCCGCAGAGCACTTCCATCAACTCACCTTTCCAGCACAGCAGCACTTTTGATTGCTCATGTCATAAATCCGTAGCAGCCTCTCAGCATAGGATGCTGGGGAGATTTAGTTTTTGTCCCCTTCCATGATCAAGGGAGCAGCAATCGTTTGTCCCGGTCTGGTAATGGTTTCACAAGCTGGGAGTTTGATTTCTTCCCCCTGCCTCTGGAAGAAGCTTCCAGAGCTTAGGAAGATACAAATAACCAGCCTGAATATTTATCATGCTTCCGACAATCCCTGGAAAGGAGTGCCCAGAAGGGGGCTGGAATGGTAATAAATATCCTGAAGCACTGAACAGGTGGGTTCCAGAGCCTGAGGACAGCAGCACCTCTGGAAGCCACATCAGGAGAAGAAAACCAGGTGGCCCATGGACTGTACAGCTACTCTAGAGGCCTCAGTGGTGTGGGGGCTGAGGGGCCTGGATGGACTTTGCATGGAGCCTATTGCAGAACCTCAGCACAGGGGATGTGGTCTGGAGAGGTGCTGTCTCACTCAATGAACAATGTCCATAGGCAGCTGGCAACTGTCCTGGGGACTTGTGAGAAAACCTGACACATGTGGGGACCATTAACTGATCCCTGTGACTGTGCAGTGTTCTGGAAACTGCACTGGGTGCCAGTAGTTGTGCATCCACACCAGGTAACCAGATACCATAAAGGTTTGCCCCATGGTCTTCAGCTATGAGGCCTTAGTTCAACACCCACTAATATTCAAGGAGAAGACCTCTAATCATTGAGTGCTGAATGTTTTGGCGTGTCCCGTGCCCTAACCCCTCTCCTGTTTAAAGTTCCTCTAGCAAAAAAAATACAAAAAAGACATCCCCTAGATCAGTGATTCTCAACCAGGGTTCCATGGAACCCTAGGGTTCCTCCAGAGGTTACTAGGGGTTCCTTCAGCATTGGGCCATTTCTGCCTCTCAGATAAGTTCCCACCAACACCATTGATCTTTTTAACTATCTGTAAGGAGGTAATTCTTCCCACTGACCACAAGTGTAAGGACCATTCTTCCCACTGACCACAAGTGTAAGGACCATTCTTCCCAATGACCACAAGTGTAAGGACCATTCTTCCCAATGACCACAAGTGTAAGGACCATTCTTCCCAATGACCACAAGTGTAAGGACCATTCTTCCCACTGACCACAAGTGTAAGGACCATTCTTCCCACTGACCACAAGTGTAAGGACCATTCTTCCCAATGACCACAAGTGTAAGGACCATTCTTCCCAATGACCACAAGTGTAAGGACCATTCTTCCCAATGACCACAAGTGTAAGGACCATTCTTCCCAATGACCACAAGTGTAAGGACCATTCTTCTCAATGACCACAAGTGTAAGGACCATTCTTCCCAATGACCACAAGTGTAAGGACCATTCTTCCCAATGACCACAAGTGTAAGGACCATTCTTCCCACTGACCACAAGTGTGAGGACCATTCTCCCCAATGACCACAAGTGTAAGGACCATTCTTCCCAATGACCACAAGTGTAAGGACCATTCTTCCCACTGACCACAAGTGTAAGGACCATTCTTCCCAATGACCACAAGTGTAAGGACCATTCTTCCCACTGACCATCACACTAATGTATTATGAGTTGTAGATTTCTCATTTTTAGCAGGGGTTCCCCCGAGACCGGAGAACTATTTCAAGGGTTCCTCTGTTTTGAGAAGGTTGAGAAAGGCTCTAGACTGATCCATTGGAACTGGTGTGAATGGACGGGTGTTTGCAGGGACGGGCAGCCGCTGTGCTTGTAGGGAAGATCCAGTTTATATCAGAGACCCCTACAAGGGTAACACTGCAAATCTTTTCAGGGAGAAATCTGGAAGCGTCCACTGGTGAAGTCCTTCAAAATATTAGTTGCCCGTCTTCAATATTTCCGAGTCACATGCAGATGAGAAAGTTGGAGTAAAGTCAGATCTTACTGTTTATCTCAATTAAACTGCTGGTGATAATATAGAAATAGAAGCTACAAAGGCACCAAAATCCACATGTTTCTGTCTTTTATATTTCTCAGGCATAGAATCTCGGTTTAAGAACAAGTCCAGTTATATGAGGTTCAGATGTGAGAGCCGGATCCGGGGTTACATGAAAGAGGTAAATCTATGTACAGTGCCTTGAAAAAATATTAATATCCCTTGAAATTTTCCACATTTGTGTCATGTTGCAACCAAAAACTTAAATGTATTTTATTGGGATTTTTATGTGATAGACCAACACAAAGTGGCACATAATTGTGAAGTAGAAGGAAAAGGATAAATGATACAAATATGTGTGTGTGTGGGGGCATTTGTATTCAGCCCCCTTTACGCTGATACCCCTGGCTAAAATCTAGTGGAATCAATTGCCTTCAGAAGTCACCCAATTCGTTAATAGAGTCCATCTGTGTGCAATTTAATCTCAGTATAAATACAGCTGTTCTGTGAATCCCTCAGAGGTTTGTTGGAGAACCTTGAGTGGACAAAAAGCATTGTGAAGGCCAAGGAACACAGCAGACAGGTCAGGGATAAAGTTGTGGAGAAGTTCAAAGCTTGGGATATTTTTTTTTTTTTTTTTATAACCTAACCCTGCTTTAAACATCTCACGGAGCTCTGTTCAATCCATCATTGGAAAATGGAAAGAGTATGGCACAACTGCAAACCTACCAAGACATGGCCGTCCATCTAAACTGACCGGCCGGGCAAGGAGAGCATTCATCAGAGAAGAGCCAAGAGGCCCATGGTAACTCTGGAGGAGCTGCAGAGATCCACAGCTCAGGGGGGAGAATCTGTCCACAGGACAACTATTAGTCGTCTCTCCACAAATCTGCCCTTTATGGAAGAGAGACAAGAAGAAAGACATTGGGGAAAGAAAGTCATAAGAAGTCCTGTTTGTAGTTTGTGAGAAGCCATGTGGGGGACACAGCAAACATGTGGAAGAAGGTGATCTGGTCAGATGTGTGGTTGAAAACGAACACTGCACACCCTGAACACACCATCCCCACCGTGAAACATGGTGATGGCAGTATCATGTGGTGGGGATGGTTTTCTTCAGCAGGGACAGGGAACCTGGTCAGAGTTGATGGGAAGATGGATGAAGCCAAATACAGGACAATCTTAGAAGAAGACCTGTTATGCCGTGTACACATGACCAGAGCAAAGGTCCGACGGAACAAATCTGATGGACAATTCGATCGTGTGTGGGCTTCATTGGACCTTTGCTGTCGAAAAATCAGACTGACTTTAGATTTAGAACATCTTTAAAATTTTTCCGACTGACTCGCGTCCGGTCGAAAAAATCAATTTTGTATGCTAGTCTGACGGACGAAAACCGACGCTAGGGCAGCTATTGGCTACTGGCTATGAACTTATGAACTTCCTTATTTTAGTCTGGTCGTACGTCATCCCGGTCGAATCCGTCGGACTTGGGTGTGCTTGTGTGTGTCCAAGTCCGTTCGTTCGGAAGTCTGCTGAAAGTCCATCGGGAAGACCATTGGACCTAGTCTGCCGGAAAGTCCGGTTGTGTGTACGCCGCATTAGAGTTTACAAAAGACTTGAGACCGGGGCGGAGGTTCACCTTCCAGCAGGACAACGACCCGAAACATCCAGCCAGAGCTACAATGGAATGGTTTACATCAAAGCATATTCATGTGTTAGAATGGCCCAGTCACAGTCCAGACCTAAATCCCATTGAGAATCTGTGGCAAGACTTGAAGATTGCTGCTCGCAGACGCTCTCCATCCAATCTGACAGAGCTTGAGATATTTTACAAAGAAGAATGGGCAGAAATGTTCCTCTCTAGATGTGCAAAGCTGGTAGAGACACCCCCAGAAAGACTTGTAGAGAAAGGGGGTTCTACAAAATATTGACTCCAGAGGGCGCCATACAAATGCTCCCCACGCTTTTTACATATTTTGTATCCTTTTCCTTCCACTTCACAATTAGGTGCCACTTTGTGTTGGTCTATCACATAAAATCCCAATAAAATACATTTACGTTTTTGGTTGTAACATGAGAAAATGTGGGAAATTTCAAGGGGTATGAATACTTTTTCAAGGCACTGTATGTCCACTAATGATGGCGTATTTTTAGCAAATATATCATTTTTGATATTATTAGATTTTTTTTTTTTTTTGGGGGGGGGGGGGGATGGTCTGTCAGGTAGGCTGTATAGGGGGCCCCGTGGTTTCTAACTGACCCTGGCCATACCTATTTATCGTGCAGCATCCAATTGCACACAGTGGATACCAGGATGATCATTAGCGCCACCTAGCAGGTGTGAAGTGTCTCCGCAGTGTCAATGCGAAATGTTCATGTTTGAACGGAGAGCTCCTCTATGTCTATACTCCAGACACACTATACATTTATATGGGGGGTGATATCAGGGCAGCAGAATTTCTTGCAAAGATCCAATAATTTCCTAGCAAAGCTCAGACTGTTTTTGCACCCCCTCCTCTCCAGGTGCAGAGTTCCGCAGCCACCGTGGGCCCGGCTGCCAGGGAGGAATACGACGACCTCATAGGGGCCCTGAACAAGGAGCTGAAAAGTGCCGAGCACAATGGATGTTACTTCGACAGGACGCAGCACAAGGCCAAACGTCTGTGTACTGAGGAGGGATGGTTCTCCTGTCAGGTGAGACACGTCCGCCATATTGCTATGAAACCGCGGCGTGCGCGGGCCGTCCTTCCGTGAAAATGAAGTCTATACTTCTTTATGTAACCATTTTATTTATGTCCGGGACTTAAAATCTGTTTATCTGAATCGGTAATTGATCCTGGGTCATAGGCTGCTACCTTCAGGTGATTGGACACTGGCAAAACTTTTGGACACGCCCCCTTGGGCTTCTTCATCTAACCCTACCCACTCCTGGAGATATTTTTTGCTAGTGTCCTTAGGTAATCAGCTTTGTCCAATCACAGCCCAGAGCTCTGTGTTGACAAAAATAAAACTAGAGCTGTTTACAAAGGGAGCGATCTTTCTGTTTCTTATTCCTGCAAAGCAGGAATAAGAAACCAAGACCTCTTTAGTAAAAAAAAAAAAAAAAATCTGCAGACTCTATACACATTGTTACGCACACATTTAACTCCTTGATCACCCCTAGATGTTGACCCCTTCCCAGCCAGTGTCATTTGTACAGTGACAGTGTATATTAGTATCACTGATCACTGTATTAGTGTCTCTGGTGATGTTAGTGGCAGTTTAGTGTCAGATTGGCCGCCGCACTATCACAGTTCCACTATAAGTCAGTAAGTCACCGGCATTAATAGTATAGAAAAAAATACAAATTTCAGTATATATCCCATAGTTTGTAGATGCTATAACTTTCACACAAACCAATCAAGATACATTTATTGGGATTTTTTTTTATTTTAACCAAAGACCTGTACAAAAATACATACTGCCCAAAATCTATGAAGAAAAGTGGTTTTTAATCTCTTTTTTTTATTGGATGTTTTATACCAGAAAGTAAAAATGATTGGGTTTTTATTTTCAAAGTTTTTAGGTGTGTTTTTTTTTTTTTTTTTTTTTTTTATTTCTCGTTTTTATATAATAATAAAAAACCCAGAGGAGATTAAAGATCACCAAAAGAAAGCTTTATTTGTGTGAGAAATATAATATAAATGTAATTTGGGTACAGCGTTACATGACTGTGCAATCGTCAGTTAAAGTAGCGCAGTGCATAATAGCAAAAAATGGCCTGGTCGTGAAGGGGGGGGTAAAATCTTCCGGAGCTGAAGTGGTATTCGGCTCTTAAACTGCCTTCTACTATAACGTAGAAGCATCACATCCGGCTCGGTGTTACTTCCACAATACCGGACTTCACACGGGCACTGGATCTCCCGGTTAAGAGGAGGTGGGATGGGAAATGGGGATATAAAAAAAAAAAGATCAACAGCTTCCATATTTGTCTTCACATTCCTTGTCTGACAGTAAATGTAGCTAAAACAGGATATAAAGAAGTGAGGAAGATAAAGTGATTGATGTGAAGAAGTTGCAGAAATCTGCGACTCGGAGACCTTCCTTCAGCAGAAATCCCTTCATACTATAAGCCGCCACATTAGCATTGAAGTGCTGGTCGGTGGTGCGCGACGCCTTCTCGCAATGTTTTTTTAGCGCTCCGTTAATTCTCTCTTTGCTCCAATAAAATTCCGGTTTAATTTTCAGCTTTTTATAAACCGAGGTCAGTTCCACGTTACATCGTGCATGGTACAATGTACCGTGTCTAGTGAAGTCTGCAATCAGAGAGCGTAAAAAAAAAAGGAAAAAAAAACATCTTTTATATCGCAGACACGACAAGAGTGCTATCTATCATGTGTGACCGATCGTCCACGGTATTTAGATCAATGTTTGTAAAGGATTGGGAGGGATTGTGCATCTTCCAAAATATGAGTCGCTGGCCTGGAACAAGAGAACAGCCAGCTAAGTATGAAAAGTCTTGTGCTCCAATGTGCTCTTGGAAGGTCAGCGACTCGCTGGGTAGAGATGGCGACTTCTGGTGACCTCCCCGCAACTTCCAGCTTTTTATAATCACATCAGCAATGTCAACTCCTGTATTTCCCGAGAGGCCAAATCCAAATACAAGCACATGGAAATACAAGCTTTACCCAGTCTGGTTATTCAGGAACTCCCACCAGAACTAGATAAATACCTTATTATTTAAAAGCCTCCTCCTTCCTTTTACTTCTTCTCTCCTTCCTTTTTCCTACCTCCCGCCTTTCTTTTTTCTTCCTCCTTACTTTTACCTTTTTTCCTTCATTCCTCTCTCCTTCCTTCCTTCCTTCCTTCCTTCCTCCCTCCTTCCCTTCCTTTTGTCTTTTCTCCTTCCTTCTTCCCCTCCCCCCTTCCTTTTTTACTTTTTCCTCCCTCCTTCCTTCCTTTTTCTTCTCTCCTTCCATCATCTTCCCTCCTTCCCCCCCTCTTCCTTCATCATCATCTTCTTCCTTCTCCCTCCTTCCTTCATATTTCCTCCTTTCTCTTCTTCTTTTTTTTTTTTTTTTTTTTTTTTTTTTTTTACTTCTTCTTCCTACCTCATTCCTTCTTTCTTTTTTTCCTGTCTCCTTCCTTCTTCTTTTTTTTTTTTTTGCTCTCTCGCTCTCCCCCCTTACTTTTGCCTCCTTTTACTTCTCTTTCTCCCGCCTTCCTTTTTTTTTCTCTTCTTTCTTTTGTTTCCTCTCCTCCCTTTCTTCCTTCTTCCCCTTTTCCTTCATCCTCCTTCCTGTTACTACTTCTTTCTTCCTCCCCCTTCCTTTTTTTTTTTTTTTCTTCCCTCCTTCCTTCTTTCCTCTTCACTTCCATCCTCTTCTTCCTCTCTCCTTCCTTCTTTCATTTTTTTCTTTCTTCCTTTCTTCATCTTCCCTCCTTTCTTCATCTTCCCTCCTTTCTTCCATCTTCCCTCCTTTCCTTCATCTTCCCTCCTTTCTTCATCTTCCCTCCTTTCTTCATCTTCCCTCCTTTCTTCATCTTCCCTCCTTTCTTCATCTTCCCTCCTTTCTTCATCTTCCCTCCTTTCTTCATCTTCCCTCCTTTCTTCATCTTCCCTCCTTTCTTCATCTTCCCTCTTTCTTCATCTTCCCTCCTTTTCTTCATCTTCCCTCCTTTCTTCATCTTCCCTCCTTTCTTCATCTTCCCTCCTTTCTTCATCTTCCCTCCTTCCTTTTACTTCTAATTCCTCCCTCCCTTCTTTCTTTTTTTTTCCCCCCTCCTTTCTTTCATTCTTTTTTTTTTTTTTTTTACTCCCCCCCCCCCCCTTTTCTTTTCTTCTGCTTTTTTTCTCCCCCCTCCCTCCTTTTGCTTCTTCCATCCACCCTTCTTTCCTTTCGTTCCACCTCCCTTCTTGTTTCCTCCGACCTACTTCCTTCCTCCCTCCTTTGTTCTTTCCCAATCCTCCTTCTTTCCTCTTCCTTCCTTGTTCCTCTCTCCCACCTTTCTTCCTTCTCCTCCTTTAATTAAATAAAATACCTGGTGATCCTGCCATGGAAAGTCCCTCTCATTATGGGGTGTCGGCTCTCTCCCAGTAGTGCCCCTGTGTTTTGTCACGTGTGACTCGGTTAGGACAAAAAGTGCCCGTGTAGACACAGATTGTGCGGGAATGGCTCAGTGCTGCAGCATGCTTTCTTGTTTTTGATGTGAGGCCCGAGTTGTACTATAAAGTCTTTTTATGTATTTAGGTTGAATAATGAGCGTATTAGTGCTACCTGGTGGCTTTTTTTTTTTTCCTTTTCCAGACAAGAGGAGCTTGCTGAGATTGTGATCTTTTTTGCTCACTACAATCAGCAGTAGGGGATTAGCTGACCTCATCTGCTGCCTGGAAGTGATATCTTTGCTTCTTCGTAGTTACATAGGTTGAAAAAAAAGACACAAGTCCATCTAGTTCAACCTCTAGTTCAGTGACATGCTGAGGACTGTATTTGTTTTCTTACTTTAGGGT
>NW_027507788.1:218990634-219019227 GCF_037356315.1 Lithobates pipiens
CTACAATTCATGTCTTTTATCTCCATACACCTCAGGATTGAGAAAAGCCGAACGATCTTACCTTGCTTGGTGGCAGCCGTGAAGGAGAGTGACGGGAGACGGGTCAACCATCAGTATTTCTTTGACCTTTTATTTACCACAAAGAACCTCAAACTGGTCCACATTGCCTGTCATAAGAAAACCGCGCACAGCCTGTCCTGTGATAGGTCCAAGATCTACACCAATCAGAGAAGACCCCGAAATAAGAGAACTCTGAGCCAAGTATCATGATGGGATTATCTTCATGTTTGTTTTTTTTTTTTTTGTTTTTTTTTTTAATCATGGCAGCTACCTATAGAAGAACAAATCGATGTAGAAGCACTGACTGATTTTATCTCATTTTATTACAAAAGATGTATTTTTTTTATTTTACAGCCATGAAATTTCCCAAGCACTGATTGGTTTATTTATTTCAAATATAAATGCAGCTTTTCTATTTTCCCAACCTCTATAAACGCCTCCTATTTATTTAATATGAATGAGCTTTGCAGGTGCTTTGGCAGCGGTGCCCGTTGATTTCAATGGGTAGGGTGCGGTGTATACAGCGCTCAGCGCCACCTGAAAGATGCGGCTTGCAGGACTTTTTCTAACATCCTGCAAGCGCACCGCCCCGGGGCGAAGGCACTCGGGCTCTCACACTGGTGCAGCAAGGGAGGCTTTTTACAGGCGCTATTTTAAGCCCAAAAGTTCCCGAAAAAAAACGCCTCCAGTGTGAAAAGGAGTCTTAAATTGGTTGTAAACCCTTACAAAGCACTTTGACCTACAGGTAAGCCTAGATTAAGTCTTACCTGTAGGTCCAAGAAATATCTCCCAAACCTATACGGTTTAGGAGATATTTGCCCGAAGACGGGCACCGCTATCTACGGCGCATGCGCCGTAGACAGCGGCGCGCAGGCGCACTGAGCGGGGCATCGTCGATGACGGCAATGCCGCGAGTCTCGGCTCCCGTGCGCATGCGCGGGAGTGACGTCATCGCTGCTCCGGCAAATCACAGCGCCGGAGCAGCGAGACCCACTAAGAAGATGGACGCTCGGAACTACAGGGGACAGCGGTGAGATCGCTGGTGCCTGTGTCAGGTAAGTGACACATAATGGACTACTATGCGATGCGATGCATAGTAGTCCATTATGCTTTACCTTTGCAGGGAATGAAAGAGGAAGTAAACTCATCAGGGTTTACTTCCTCTTTAAGGACTATATTTTGATTGCGCTTTATTATAATTTTTTTATGTATTTGCATATTTTGGAGCGGCGCTGAGTGAAATAGTTTTGTATCACCTGGAGGAAGGTGCCCCAGAGGTAGCGGAAGTTGTACCCTATACGTGGAGGAAATCTGAGTCACAAGGAAGGAAGTCATTGATTTCCAGGGATACGTTTTTTGGGGGGGGGGGGGGGGCGGCAGTATGTCCTGGATCCTACCTACCTGGGAGAGGTATTTGGGACCCCTTCCTGCCATCTGTGAGACACATGGCCTGCTGCCCCTTATATCGGGAGTCGGGACCCGTGATGATGAAACGCTGCGGTCCCGGTCAGACAAGAGTGCACTGTGTGGAGCTGCACAAGTGGGCCGGTTACCGAGGGAGACCCCCCTTAAAAGTCTGCCCCACCACGCCCACAAGGAAGGTGTAAATGGTGTGGCCGCTGTAAATACGGTAAAACCTCGGATTGTGAGCAGAATTAGTTCCAGAAACACGCTTGTAATTTCAAAGCACTTGTATATCAAAGCGAATTTCCCCATAAGAAATAATGGAAACTCAGATGATTTGTTCCACAACCAATTTATTCATAAATCTTTCAGTTTATAGTCCATATAAATAGATTATAGCGATGTGATTGGTTGTGTAAAATGTCCATCTACAAATGGAAGAGGATTAGATACAAAATCCAGCAGGAGCGCCAGAGTATAAAAGAGAAGAGTGTAGCACTATGGTTAAATTTAAAGAAGAGTTCCACCCCAAAAATGGAACTTCTGCTTTAAGCACTCCTCGCCCCCTTACATGCCACGTTTGGCATGTCATTTTTTTTTTTTTTTGAGGGGGGGGGGCTTCGTTAGCAGAGGGACTTCCTTTCCCACTTCCTCCTTCCGTCCAGGGACCGCCAAGGTGACTCCTCCTTTCGCCTTAGGCCATAGACCAGTGATGGCGAACCTTGGCACCCCAGATGTTTTGGAACTACATTTCCCATGATGCTCAGCTACACTGCAGAGTACATGGGCATCATGGGAAATGTAGTTCCAAAACATCTGGGGTGCCAAGGTTCGCCATCACTGCCATAGACCATCCCCCGCACCACCGGCAGTCAGTCTGCAATTGTGACCGGGAAGGCTTCCCTCCAGAAGAGCGATCTGAAAGAGAGGATTGAAGTGCTCATGGAGTGCAGCGTGGAAGAGAGGACGTTAATGGCGGTGCGGTGGACGGTCTATGTGGACAGCTTTACCCCGGCTGCCTACCATATTTAGATGCGTCTCTTTTAATCCTCAACCATGCAAGTTACTAAATGTTCTACCTTCAGTAAATGTAACCGTATTGCTACACTTAGAGGCGCCTCTCTTCTCTTTTATTCTCGGTTGTGACATGACGCTACTCTTAGGTCAAGACATCGCTTGTAGATCAAGTAAAAAATTTATGAAAATTTTTTGCTCGTCTTGCAAAACGCTCTCAAACCAAGTTTTTACTGGACTTGCTTCTACAAGACCACCAGACAAAAAGCTCCGGCACCAGCAGAAATCACTGCACCAGTATTCCACGCTCTCGTGGTTTCTTTCAGGCACATCGGCCCCACCCCCTCCCTTCTGCTGCTGGAGGCCCCTTTCCTACTCAGCCAATATTGCCAACACCAAGGGTCTCCGCCTCACTTTTGACATCACTGGTAGCGCCGCAAACAAACACTGCCTCTCAGACCGCTCCTTACCACTGCTATGTATGTTTGGGGGGGGTTGGCTCAGGAGGTTCATGTGCAAGTAGGAAAAAAAAAAGGGGGGGGGGGACAGAAAGCAGAGTGCCCAACTGCGCTACAAGAGCACACACCCCAACATATAACTAACCAAGGGCCACCACTACTTCTACTACCCCAAAAAGGTGTGTGTGTGTGTGTGTGTGTGTGTGAGGCACCTGGCTTAATAGGGTGCAACCAGCATTGCTACCATAGGACACTTACCAGGCCTGCTGCAGGACTCCCCAGGGGGTCCAATCATCACTTACCACAGCTGGCTGCCCCCCAGAAGGCCTTCAGGGACTGAGAACCACCCCCAGCTGGAGATCATTGCCCTGAACCTGTATAGCACCCTACTGGATCACCAGGTAATATAACATGGCACAGGGTTCTGTAACGCAGGATCAAATGTCAACCAGCACCCGTACAGGCTGTCCTGGTGTTACCCTTGCAGGCTCCGGGTACCTCATTCCTCTGATTCCGCGTTGGATGAATTCATAACATACATATATCCTTGTTGGGTGGGTGTGGGGGTTCCATCCGATCCAACACACTGCAGTCCACAGCTCCTTGGGGTAGTATCAGGTCTTGGAGCCCCAAAAACCTGTAAGTTTGTGTTAATTAGCAGCACCCCCACTGATGACACCTCCTAATTCTGGGGGCTTCGAGACCTTTCTACAGACTGCCGATCGCACGCGGCTTCCAGTAAACAGATCTAATCCCATCTGTACATCTCAGCAAAGCCATTTATATATTAAAAAAAAAAAAAAAAAAAATCTTTGCTTTCAGATTATAAAGAACACAATAGCAGACGCAGCAAAAAGCCTTTTTAATAGTGAATTTTGTCCGGATTTCTCCTTTATTACAACTTTGGCATGGCTCTCCAATAACAATCAAATTCATTCTAAAAGCTCTCCGGGTCAGAGGTCACCTCGTCTGATTTCCAGCCCTCCGCTCACCCACTTCCCCCGGGGAGGCAGGCCAGGTATGGACCTAAAGCTGAACACTTCGCTTCGTTTAAAGGATTAGAACCCCTGGCAGCTATCAGAGCACCTCTGGGAAGATGCCCCCGCCCCCCCCATCTCCACCTGTTCCGGTGACCTCTGAAGGGAAATCCCCAACTTTTCACTCAGCAGCAGAAGAGGAAGAGGAGGGGAAATCTGCCATCAGGGACACCTAGGAGAGGATTTCATCTCGCTTCCTTTTGTATCTCTGGGACAGGAACTAGAAGAAAATCTGCACAACAGGACACCGGCAGAAGAATTAAAAACCTGGCAGGGGTATTAAAAAGTCACTCTGTGACAAGGGATAGATGTCGGCTGTCACTAATGGTCTCTGAAAATGCTGCCTGACCCAAAGTGGAACTATACCCATCCATTTATCCTTTTCCCAAAACAGTTCCATCCAAGGCATGCTCTGTGAGTGATAACTGTAATGGTTGCGTGTGCGCTCTACTGAATGGTCAAGCCCAAGGCCCGGTGTGATAACGGATCACATGTGCAGCACCATGGCAGCTGCAGAACACAGAGGCCAAGATGGCGGCTTCCTTGGCTGGACCGGATGGGAGGGTTTAGTACTCTGAATGGGAGATCCAGGTTCTGGGTCAGCCGCTGAGAAACACCAAAGACAAGTCAGCAACGTGACAGCCAGGTGATGAGCCCCAAAAGAGAGCACACCACTCTTGGCCGGGAGATGGGGTGTTGTAACCTGGCACCTTGGCGGCGGGGGGGGGGGGCCAGTGCAGTGGACACCTTGGGAAGGGGGCCGGGGGGGGTTCATCTTGGCAACTGGGGTGTGTTGTGGGTGCGGGGTGAGAGAAGGGCCTCAACCCTATTAGATTCTGTCCCTGGTCTGGCTTTCCTCCCTCCTCTTTTGTGATCACAGAGAGGGAAGGAGTGGTGCTAGGAGAAAAGTTAGTAGGTGCCCTCTGGTAGTCAGAGGGTGGTAGTACAGGTTATGCTGGCTTGTACTGCCGACAACCCCCATCCTGCAGCCCCGCAGGCTACGGACCGGCATCATTCTGCAGCCCGGGACTCCTGCTCTAGATCACAGGTATCAAACTGCATACTACAAGTCCCATGAGGCACTGCAAGTATGACTGCCAAAGGCTAAGGCATGATGGGACGTGTAGTTCTGCAACAGCTGCCGTTTGATACCTCTGCTCTATAGTCTACTCTGAGAGTAGAGACAGCACTTGCTGCTTGCTTAGACTGGACTGGCTATTTGAATCTAAGGCAGCGCCTGTCCATATGATGACGCGTTTCGCCTTAGCTGTCTTTAGATAAAGGCTCAGACCGCAGGCAGCCCTCCGCTTAGCTATGGAAGTCAATGAGCGTCAGGCTGGAGATCACAGAACTCTCATGGAAAGGGCTCCACTTATCCCTGGAGAACCTCGAAAATACAAAAAAATAAAAATAAAACCTCAAAGCTTTATCCAGTACTGAACTTATACAAACGATATTTACAACGTCATTCTTCCCCGGCCTGCTCAGACCACCCTGGCGGCGGCCGGAACTGCAGGACGACTTCCAATTAACAAAATAACAGGATGATATTCCCCAACAATCTGTAGAACGTTATACATATGAACAACAATATATATAAAACAATTTAATATAAATTACATATCATTGTGTCTGGGCTCCTCCTCCAGGTATGACATCAGCAACAGATGACCGGACGCCCACCAATGGGAATGTCCCAATGTTAAGGTTACGTAGGTGGTGGCAGCGTTATAGTGCAGATCCAGGATTCCCAACACTAAAAACAACGGAACTTCTAGAAAATCATTTGGTGAAAAGGGGTCTCCTTGGAATATATAAAAGCACTTTGGTTTGGACCAATGATAGAGGTCGTGTCACAAGGCAAAGGCAGAAGGTCCACCAATCTTCAAGTCTGGGAAGGCCCATACCCGAGTCCTAAGGAAAAACAAAAACCTCAGTATTGATTGCCAACTTAGCAATCGGATCAACAATCCATCTAACTACCGTACTGTACTTACCTACTGGGGCCATTTTTAAACTTTTTTTTTGCACTAGAAAGTACTTTTTTTTTTTGTTGACACAAAAAATGCTAAACAAACAATGTTTTTTACTTTCTGCTATAAAACATATGAAATAAAAAAAAAAAAAAAAAAAAAAAATTTCTTCTATCTTTTCATGTGACAACACTGAAGAAATGACACTTGTCTACAATGTAAAGTAGTGAGTGTACAGCTTGGATAACAGTGTAAATTTTCTGTCCCCTCAAAATAACTCAACACACATCCATTAATGTCTAAACCGCTGGCAACAAAAGTCAGTACACCCCTAAGTGAAAATGTCCAAATTGGGCCCAAAGTGTCAATATTTTGTGTGGTCACCATTATTTTCCAGCACTGCCTTAACCCTCTTGGGAATGGAGGTCACCAGAGCTTTACAGGTTGTCACTGGAGTCCTCTTCCCCTCCTCCATGATGACATCACAGAGCTGGTGGATGTTGGAGACCTTGCGCTCCTCCACCTTCCATGTGAGGATGTCCCACAGATGATCAATAGGGTTTAGGTCTGGAGACATGCTTGGCCAGTCCATCACCTTTACCCTCAGCTTCTTTAGTAAGGCAGTGGTGGTCTTGGAGGTGTGTTTGGGGTGGTTATCATGTTGGAATACTGCCCTGCGGCCCAGTCTCTGAAGGGAGGGGATCATGCTCTGCTTCAGTATGTCACAATACATGTTGGCATTCATGGTCCCCTCAATGATCTGTAGCCCCCCCAGTGCCGGCAGCTCTCATACAGCCCCAGACCATGACACTCCCACCACCATGCCTGACTGTAGACAAGACACACTTGTCTTTGTCCTCCTCACCTGGTTGCCCCCACACACGCTTGTCACCATCTGACACCAAATACGTTTATCTTGGTCTCATCAGACCACAGGACATGGTTCCAGTAATCCATGTCCTTAGTATGCTTGTCTTCAGCAAACTGTTCTTTAGAAGAGGCTTCCTTCTGGGACAACAGCCATGCAGTGTACAGCGTATGGTCTGATCACTGACAGGCTGACCCCCCCCCACCCCTACAACCTCTGCAGCAATGCTGGCAGCACTCATACGTCTATTTCCCAAAGACAACCTCTGGATATGACGCTGAGCACGTGACCTCAACTTCTTTGCTGGATCATGGCGAGGCCTGTTCTGAGTGGAACCTGTCCTGTTATACCGCTGTATGGTCTTGGCCACCGTGCTGCAGCTCAGTTTCAGGGTCTTGGCAATCTTATTATAGCCTAGGCCATCTTTATGTAGAGCAACAATTCTTTTTTTTTTTTTTTTTCAGATCCTCAGAGAGGTCTCTGCCATGAGGTGCCATGTTGAACTTCCAGTGACCAGTATGAGAGAGTGAGAGCGATAACACCAAATTTAACACACCTGCTCCCCATTCACACCTGAGACCTTGTAACACTAACGAGTCACGTGACATCGGGGAGGGAAAATGGCTAATTGGGCCCAAATTTGGAGATTTTCACTTAGGGGTGTACTCACTTTTGTTGCCAGCGGTTTAGACATTAATGGCTGTGTGTTGAGTTATTTTGAGGGGACAGGAAATTTACACTGTTATACAAGCTGTACACTCACTACTTTACATTGTAGACAAGTGTCATTTCTTCAGGGTTGTCACATGAAAAGATAGAAGAAAAGATTTACAGAAATGTGACTGCGGGGTGGACTTGCTTGTACATATTTGTGAATGATATAAAATTTAAACCCATGCTGAATGGTGAAAAAACAGTGAGCAAGAAAACGAAAGCAGCTGCCACACACAATCTGCTACTCACTAGAAACCTAAAATTATGAAAATGTGGCGCTCGCAAAATGTTATAAAACATGCGTAACCAAGTGTGGATGAGTGCAGATGTGAATATACAAAGCAAAAAAAAAAAAAAACATGTAAATAAAGTCCAAATAAATGTGCTGAATGTTCTGATCCGCAATGAGAAAAATAAACATTTAGGCTGGGTTCACACCGCTGCGATGCGGGAACGCCGCGAATCCGCAGCGTTTTCCCGCATCGCATTACTCCCGCCGGCAGTTCACACTGCCCTATGCGGACGGCTGGGAGTGTCAGTGAAATGTTAATGACACCCCCAGATCCGTCCGCATATCGCAGTGCGATCTGCCGACTCGCACAGGAATCGGATCGCATGGTGTGAACCCCCATGCGATCCGATTTTGTTGCGGACCAAAAAAAGGGTCCCGTGCGAGTTTGCTGCGGGACCGATGCGAATTCAGCCATACTATCTGTATGGCTGAACTCTCATCGCTACGGAGATCGGATGTGATTTGCGGTGCGAATCACATCCGGATCTCCCCCCGCAGCAGTGTGAACCCAGCCTTAAAGTGCAATGACAGAGAGATATCATATATGTGAAATGTGGGGCACCACCCATACTAAGGGTTTGGCTGCTCCCCTTTTTGGAGAATTAACATTGTATCTAATTCTGATTTGTCAATTATGCCCTTTATGTTCTATTTTGTAGGGTGGTGGTCTCGCTCCTCTCCAACCAATAGAGTGGACGGGAGAGACTTCCACCACTAGACTTATCCAACTTAATGGATTAACTTATGGGGTTTGACACTTTTTGTAGCCCTAAGAGTTTTTGCTGTGTACAAAATTATTTAAATTATTTATGTATTTACATTTTTAAAATCAATAATTTGTATAATTTTAGTTTTTTGTAGAATGCTGCAATTGTCCTGAGGAAGCTCTGAAGAGCAAAACATGTAGGAAAGAAACAATGCAGTTTGAATTATATATAAATGTGGTAATTTATGAAGTCTTACAGGCTCATATACCAATTTTTGTATACCCGCATTTTGTACTGCATATGTAAAATAGATGTAATCATCTCACTTGTTTGAAATAATGGTTTTTGTACACTAAATAAAATTTAATTGATTTTAAATATTGATTGAATATACTTGGTGCCGTTGATAAAGTCCCGGGGGTTGGTTACCCTCCAGTCCCCCTTTTTCCAATTTCCCCTCTTTCGTTCAAATAATTTAAAGTGCAATGGACCACAGACCCTCCAGGACTTTTCAGGTGCAGAAACGCCACCCCCAATCTACAGAGTGTTATCCCTGTAGATTGGCGAAACATGTCGACGTATTTCCGGGGTCACCGACATCATTTCCTGCTCCTTGGAACGCACTTCCTGGTTTCTGGAACGCACGCCGTGAGCAGCGTCCGTTTCCATCTCTAATCCCTTTACATGCCTGTTTTTATCAACTCTTTTGTAAGTACCCATCTGTATATATGGAATAAATCCCTTTTCAAACGGTACTTTTCACTATTAGCTCCATTTTTTATCCTTTTTTGGTGCCTGGTGATTCTGCTGAGAAATTCCAACAAGAACCCCTTTGATGTGATGTGCACAACACCAGTCCTGAGCTTATCTGGATACCATCACATAAGCCTGAAGTGACCCCCAGACTGCAAAGCTGGGGGTCCTCGCCATTTGGTGAGTGGGGACACATGTGGGGTGGGGTGCGTTTCTGCACCTGAAAAGTCCTGGAGGGTCTGCAATCCATTGCACTTCAAACGCTTTTTTTCCCCCATTGCAGATCAGAACATTCAGCACATTTATTACATGTTTTTTGCTTTGTATATTCACTGCACTCATTCACACTTTGTTACACGTTTTATAACATTTGCGAGCGCCAAATTTTCATAATTTTAATTAGTTTGCGCAAACATTATTGCGTCTACAAACTATGAGATATATTTATGGCATCTTTATTTTTACTAGTAATGGCTGCGATCAGATATTTTTAGCGGGACTGTGACATTGTGGCAGACAAATTAGGCACTAACTGATCAGCGCTAAACATAATGCACTGTCACTGTACTAATGACACTGTCAGGGAAGGGGTTAAAGCGGGAGTCCGCCGGGACTCCGCGTTTTTTTTTTTTTTTTTAAAGCCAGCAGCTACAAATACTGCAGCTGCTGACTTTTAAAATAGTGACACTTAGTGACACACCTGTCCAGCGCGCCCGCGATGTCGGCACCCGAAGCCGATCTGTAGATCGTTTCTCGGGTCCTGCCACCGCCATCTTGGGAATGGGAATCAGGAAATGGAGCCTTTCGGCTTCATTTCCCGGTTCCCTACTGCGCATGCGCGAGCCGCGCTGCGCAATGAGGACGGTCCCCGCTGCCTCTGGGATCTGTGTGTTTTCCTAGCAGGCAGCGAGGGACTTGCGGAAAGGGGCGGGCACTTGCGGAAAGGGGCGTAATCTACGCTCCTTTCCGCAGAGAGCTATCCCGGAAGTGGGTGCATTTACCTGGATTATCCAGGTAACTGCACCCCCCTCCCCCCTGAAAGGTGCCAATTGTGGCGCCAGAGGGGGGGGGAGGATTCCGATGAGCGGAAGGTCCATTTTAGGGTGGACCTCCGCTTTAACACCAGGGGTGATGAAAGGGTTAAGTGTGCTCCTAGGGAGCGATTTCTAAATGTGTGGGGGATGGACTAATTGAAGGAGGAGATCTGTGTTCCCGATTAGCAGGAAGACAAGATCTCGCTCTTCCTCTCTGACAGGACGGCAGTCTGCCTTGCTCACATACGGACCCACTGATTGGCTCCCACTGTATCCAAATCGTAGCTAAAGTGGGTCACCGGTGGCGCGCACCCGCCCCAGACCCCGATGTGGAAACATTGTATAGGTACCGCCGCCACTGCTCATTTACCACGGCAGGGCGGCCCGGAAGCAGTTAAACAATGCAGCGTTGCTGTATCGCAAAAAATGGCCTGGTCAGCAGAAGTGAAGGGTAAACCTTCTGGAGCTGAAGTGGTTATACAGGGAACTCTGCAGGCTCCACACCTTGGCCTGCAATTTATGAATGGGAGTAGGGTTGCCCCAGTATTGGTGCAGATACTGAGTATTTTTGCGAGAAGATGTGAAAATTCTTCGATCCCCGAAACCGATACTTTTGTGGTGCGACTTAAACCCCATACAAAATGAATGAGCTCAAATCGCACTGCAAAGAATTGCATGCAGCTTCCCGCAGCGCTCCTGTGTGAACCCAGGCTTGTCATAGTAGAGAGTTGCAGGGAAACCACATATGATTCAGGCAGGAATCACCGCGATTCTTTGCCATGGGATTGGAGACCATTCATTTTGTATGGGTTCAAATCGCACCGCAAAGGCATCAATTTTGGGCATCTGAGCATTTCCATGACTACTCGTGAAAATGCTTTGTATCTGCACCAATACTGGGGCAATCCTAGTATGTATTGCATGATCTGCTGGGATCCACATTTAATGTGTTGCCTTCTTACCTAAAGAGCGTCTTCATTATTCAGCTCTTCGTCGTCATCATCATCATCCTCCTTGGCTCTAAAGTGAAGATTCCTCAGTTCTCTTCGGCTCATGGAAGCACAGGACGTGGCCACTGGTGGGAAGTCCTAAACAGCAAAATAAACACAATGTGAGGTCACCATACAAAACACAACTAATGGCTCCTGTATTATCCACTTCAGCCCCGGACCAATTTGCAGCCAAAGGTCCAGGCCCCTTTTTGCGATTCGGCGCTGTGTCGCTTTAACTGACAATTGCGCAGTCGTACGATGCTGCTCCCAAACAAAATTTGCGTCCTTTTTATCCCACAAATAGAGCTTTTTTTGGTGGTATTTAATCGCCTCTGCGGTTTTTATTTTTTTGCGCTATAAACAAAAATAGAGTGACAATTTTGAAAAAAAATGCAATATTTTTTACTTTTTGTAATAAATATCCCCAAAATATATAAAAAACAAAAAAAACAAAACTTTTTTTTCCCTCAGTTTAGGCCGATACGTATTCTACATTTTTATTTATTTTTTAATATATAGAAAATATCGCAATTAGCGATTATTGATTGGTTTGTGCAAAAGTGATAGCGTTTATAAAATAGGGGATCGTTTTATGGCATTTTTATTATCTTTTTTTTTTTTTTTACTAGTAATGGCGGCGATCAGCGATTTTTATTGCGACTGCGGCATTATAGCAGACACATCGGACATTTTTGAGACCATTGTCATTTATACAGCAATCAGTGCTATTTAAATGCTTCTTTAAATGATTCCTGTGTAAATGACACTGGCAGTGAAGGAGTTAACCACTAGGGGGCAGTGTAGGTGTTATGTATGACGTTGTGTGTTTTTTTTTATTGTAGGGGGGGCGTGGCCTGGCATGTGATGTCACTGATCGTCTTTCCCTATAAAAGGGACAAGACGATCGTTGACAGCCACAGTAGGCAGCATGGGGAGAGGTTTGTTTACACAGACCTCTCCTCGTTTTTCAGCTCTGTGACCCGATCCTGGGACACCAGCGGCGATCGGGTCCGCTGGTCTCGCGGCCACGGAGCTCAGGACTGGGTCGGGAGCGTGCGCCAGCGGCGCACTCCAGACCCACGGCTGGGCACTTAAAAAGCAACGTACAGGTACGTGCTTGTGCCCAGCCGTGCCATTCTGCCGACGTATATGTGCAGGAGGCGGTCCTTAAGTGGTTAAAGTCCAAATAAATCCCACATCCAGGGACACGCCCCATAAAATAAACAAAAAACATCCTTCACCTCCCCTGATGGAACCAAATCCCTCCCTCATTGGTGTCTCTCCCCCGCTGCAATCTCTGACACTGCAGCTCACAGTTGGAGAGTGTCAGTGCTGTCAATCCAGGAAGCAGTGGGCGGGACTGGGTGTGGGACTGGGTGTGGCCAGGTGCCGATTGACACACTACAGGCTTGTGAATCAAAAGTATCAATTCTGACAGCCACGCCCCCTGCGACGTCTCCTCAGCTCACTCTACTGCAAGCACCGCCTACACGAGAGTGACAACTCTGCTCCGAATTCAGCACCGTTGTCACCCCATCACAGGAAGCTGCTTTAGGTGGACTTCACCAGCAGGATCAACAGGTATGTAAAGCGATACTGGATCTACGGATTACCAACAATACAGACCTGATGACAGATGTGGAAAAATGGGGCAATTTAGGAAACAGCGATCCAATTGGTCAATTGGCTTCAGTATTAAAAAAAATAAAAAAAAATAAATAAAAAAATCACACAAATAGGAAACATAAGGGGAAAACAAAGACACGGAATTTCAAAAGAGCCAACTTCCCTAAACTACGAACCTTACTAAAACGCATAAATTGGGATAAAATCTTAGGAAAAAAGCACACGGAGGAGCGATGGGTTTGCTTTAAGAGCATATTAACCACTTGCCGACCAGCCGCCGTCATTATACTGCAGCAAGTCGTAGCTGTACGTCGACTCGTGGGATCGGGTTAGCAGGCATGCGCGGGGGTGCCGATGCTCGTGGCCAACGGTCATGATGACCGCCGATCGTGAGCAGGAGAGACAGAACAGGGACGAGTGTGTGTAAACACACAAATCTGTGTTTTGTTCGAGAGAAATAACAGATCGTGTGTTCCTATTCGCTAGGAACTACGATTTGTCACTTCCTCGAGTCAGTCCCCTCCCCCTTCAGTTAGAATCACCTCCCAGGGAACACAGTTAAGCCCTTGACCGCCCCCTAGTGTTAACCCCTTCACTGCCAGCGACATTTATACACTAATCAATGCATTTTTATAGCGCTGATCACTGTATTAATGACAATGATCCCAAAAATGTGTCAAAATTGTCCGATGTGTCCGCCATAATGTCGCAGTCACAATAATAATCACAGATCGCTGCCATTACTAGTAGAAAAAAAATAAAAATGTTATAAATCTATCCCCCATTTTGTAGATGCTATAACTTTTGCACAAACCAACCAATATAGGCTTATTGCTTTTTTTTTTTTTTTTTTTACCATAAATATGTAGAAGAATACATATCGGCCTAAACTAAGAAATTAAAAAAAATAAAAATAAAATGGGGATATTACAGCAAAAAGTACAAAATATTGTTTTTCAAAATTGTCGCTACGGTTTTGTTTATAGCACAAAATAAAAACCATAGAGGTGATTAAATACCACCAAAAGAAAGCTCTATTTGTGGGAAAAAAGGACGTCAATTTTGTTTGGGTGCAACGTCACACGACCGCGCAATTGTCAGTTAAAGCGGCGCAGTGCCGAATCCCCAAAAAAACGGCCTGGTCATTGAGCGGCCAAATCTTCCGGGGCTGAAGTGGTTAATAAATCACAGCGACCAGATGGCTTGCACCAGAGGGTACTTAGGGAACTCAGTCAAGTAACTGCCATTGTTCCCAATTTTTACTGACAGGAATGGTACCAGCTGATTGGAGAAAAGCCAATGTAGCACCAATATTTAAAAAGGGCCCAAAATACATCCCTGGGAATTACAGATCAGTTAGCCTAACATTAATAGTATGTAAACTCTTAGATGGGATAAAGGGACTATATACAAGATTTTAGTAATGAGAACGGTATCATTAGCAGTAATCCGCATGGATTCATGAAGAAGCGTTCTTGCCAAACCAATCTACTAACCTTCTATGAGGATGTGAGTTACCATCTGGATAAAGGAAGGCCCGTAGACGTGGTGTATCTAGATAAAGGAAGGCCCGTAGACGTGGTGTATCTAGATAAAGGAAGGCCCGTAGACGTGGTGTATCTAGATAAAGGAAGGCCCGTAGACGTGGTGTATCTAGATAAAGGAAGGCCCGTAGACGTGGTGTATCTAGATAAAGGAAGGCCCGTAGACGTGGTGTATCTAGATAAAGGAAGGCCCGTAGACGTGGTGTATCTAGATAAAGGAAGGCCCGTAGACGTGGTGTATCTAGATAAAGGAAGGCCCGTAGACGTGGTGTATCTAGATAAAGGAAGGCCCGTAGACGTGGTGCATCTAGATAAAGGAAGGCCCGTAGACGTGGTGCATCTAGATAAAGGAAGGCCCGTAGACGTGGTGCATCTAGATAAAGGAAGGCCCGTAGACGTGGTGCATCTAGATAAAGGAAGGCCCGTAGACGTGGTGTATCTAGATAAAGGAAGGCCCGTAGACGTGGTGTATCTAGATAAAGGAAGGCCTGTAGACGTGGTGTATCTAGATAAAGGAAGGCCCGTAGACGTGGTGTATCTAGATAAAGGAAGGCCCGTAGACGTGGTGTATCTAGATAAAGGAAGGCCCATAGATGTGGTGTATCTAGATAAAGGAAGGCCCGTAGACGTGGTGTATCTAGATAAAGGAAGGTCCGTAGATGTGGTGTATCTAGATTTTGCAAAAGCATTTGACACAGTTCCCCATAAACCTTTACTGTACAAAATAAGGTCCGTTGGTATGGACCATAGGGTGAGTACATGGATTGAAAACTGGCTACAAGGACGAGTTCAGAGGGTGGTGATAAATGGGGAGTACTCGGAATGGTCAGGGGTGGGTAGTGGGGTCCCCCAGGGTTCTGGGCTGGGACCAATCCTATTTAAATTTGTTCATTAACGACCTGGAGGATGAGGATGGGGGAAAACAGTTCAATCTCTGTATTTGCGGACCATACTGAGCTAAGCAGGGCAATAACTTCTCCGCAGGATGTGGAAACCTTGCAAGAAAATCTGAACAAGTGAATGGGGGGAGGGGCAACTACATGGCGAATGAGGTTTAATGTAGAAAAATGTAAAATAATGCATTTGGGTGGCAAAAATCTTAATGCAATCTATAGACTGGGGGGGGGGGGGAACCTCTGGGGGGATCTAGGATGGAGAAGGACCTGGGGGTCCCAGGAGATGATAGGCTCAGCAATGCCAAGCTGCTGCTAACAAAGCAAACAGAATATTGGCATTAAAAAGGGGATCAACTCCAGAGATAAAACGATAATTCTCCCGCTCTACAAGACTCTGGTCCGGCCGCACCTGGAGTATACTGTCCAGTTTTGGGCACCAGTCCTCAGGAAGGATGTACTGGAAATGGAGAGACTACAAAGAAGGGCAACAAAGCTAATAAAGGGTCTGGAGGATATTAGTTATGAGGAAAGGTTGTGAGCTCTGAACTTATTCTCTCTGGAGAAGAGACGCCTGAGAGGGGATATGATTTCATTATATAAATACCGGACTGGTGACCCCACAATATATAAATACCGGACTGGTGACCCCACAATATATAAATACCGGACTGGTGACCACACAATAGGGAGAAAGCTTTTTCACAGAAGGGAGTTTAACAAGACTCATGGCCACTCATTAAAATTAGAAGAAAAGAGGTTTACCCTTAAACCACGTAGAGGGTTCATTACTGTAAGTGCGGCAAGGATGTGGAATTCCCTTCCACAGGTGGTGGTTTTAGCGGGGGGCATCGATACTTTCAAAAAACTATTAAACACCTGAACGGCCGCAACATACAGGGATATACAATGTAATACTGACATATAATCACACACATAGGCTGGACTTGGTGTCTTTTTTCAACCTCACCTACTATGTCTGAGAGGAAACTGTAAGAGCAGGTGGACTAACTTTTATTTAAAAGTAAAATTAAGGTACTTAGCTTTGGATGGAATGGTGAGGGATTAGAACCCCTGTCAGGTTGCCCCTATTAGGCTGGGTTCACACTGCTGCGGGGGGAGATCCAGATGTGATTCGCACCGCACTGCAGTGCAAATCACATCCGATCTCCGTAGCGATGCGAGTACAGCCATACAGATAGTATACAGATAGTATGGCTGAATTCGCATCGCTCCCGCAGCAAACTCGCACGGGACCCTTTTTTTGGTCCGCAACAGAATCGGATCGCATGGGGGTTCACACCATGCGATCCGATTCCTGTGCGAGTCGGCAGATCGCACTGCGATATGCGGACGGATCTGGGGGTGTCATTAACATATCATTGACACTCCCAGCCGTCCGCATAGGGCAGTGTGAACTGCCGGCGGGAGGTGTGCGATGCGGGAAAACGCCGCGGATTCGCGGCGTTCCCGCATCGCAGCGGTGTGAACCCGGCCTTAGGGAGATTCTCTGAGGCCGCGTACACACGGGCGGACTGTTCGCCCAACTTAGTTCGTCAAACAATCCGACAAACAGTCCGCTCAAAATTTGCATGAATGGACTAGACCACACACGATGAACGAACAGTCCACTGAAAGCGTGCGCGATGACGTGAACGGCACGGACGGGACGAGAAAAACGACGTCTAATACACTGCAATGCAACCTTCGCCGTGTAAATTCTTTCTGAGCATGCGCGAAACTTAGTTTGTCGAACAAGCCTACACACGAGCGGACTGTCCGCTCAAACCAAGTTTCAGCGGACTGTCTTACGGAAATTCCGAAAAACTTTGTTCGTCAGACTGTCCGCTGAAACTGTCCGCTGAAGCCCACACACGAGCGGGCTGTCCGCTGAAACACTGTTCAGCGGACAAAGTTGGGCGAACAGTCCGCCAGTGTGTACCCGGCCTCAGAGTGAACAAAAATCCCAAATTTTGGGTTGTCATCAGAACAGGATGAGGGGGGAAATCTTCCAATGGGGACACTAGTTCCAGTGACACACCTGACATTCCCTCACTTTGGAGGGATTTCCTCACTTCCTGTTTTGGTTATGGGACAGGAACTGAACAGGAACTGAAGGGAAATCTCCTCAATGGGGCACAGATCTAATTTAAATCTAAATTTTGTTTTAAAAAGTTTTGCCTTTAGGTACACTTTAAATGCTGCAGCACTTAAATTTTACAGGAGTTCTACTTTAACCGATTTCCACCTGCGCTTTAGCCGGCCACAGTGGGAGGGCTTCCAGTGCTGGGAGGACGTCAATAAAAGTGCACTGTGATCACTGAGTCCTTTGGACTCGGCTGATAACAGAACAGGGTAAAGGGCCAATCACAGTGGCCCTTTACCATGTGATCAGTTGTCATCCAATGACAGCTAATCAGGAAGTAAATAGTAGCCGATTACCACCGTTTCTCGTCAAGATCAGCGCGAGGAGAAAGAATAAAGGCGGTAATTGGCTTCTGTTACAGGACATCGATCCCGATAGGTGCAGCCCACCAGTGCAGTCCAACGGTGCAAATCAATGAAGGAGAAAAATTACCCGTTTGCAAAATTTTATAATAAAACTATGAAAAAAAAAAAAAAGACTTCAACATTTTTCTGACTATTTTGTTTCTGTAGCAACAAAATAAATAAATCTCCATTTGTGTGAAAAAAAAAAATAAAAAAAAAAACGTCACATGAGTACATGACCGCACAATTGTCAATGTGTGACAGCGCTCAAAGCTGAAAATTGGCCTGGGCAGGAAGGGGGGGGGGGGGCGAGGAGACCAGCCTAATGTAACTCCAGCCCAAACTAACGTTATCTTTCCTTTTTAGGTTTTGGATAGACTTGGTGAGGGTTTATTTCTGCCTGTGACCCCAATTGGGAGACTTCACTGGAGCGGTGAAAAAAAAAAAAAAAAAAATATAATAATAAAAAAGGGGAGCAGCAGCTTTCCCCAGAGTATGGTAAAAATTGTGTTTTTTTTTTTCTCTCTCAACGTAAAATGAGTAATAATGTCGCGGGAAAGAGGCAATCTGTCAAACCCTGTCCTTTCCCCACCATGTAAACAAAAGCCTGTTTATAGAGCTCAATATCCCAATCTGAAATGAACACACACACACACACACACACACACACACACACACACAGGGATCATAGCAGTGACTGCTACCCTTATGACCTGTCTATAAAGGGTAGGAGTTACTATTATGATCCTTTATGTTGTGTGTTCAATTCAGCTTGGGCTATTGAGCTCTATAAAAAAGGGTTTATTTATTTTATTTTTTTAAAAAATTTTTTAGACAAAGAGCCTGAAGGCAAACAGCTTTTGTTGGGCTCAGCTTAGAAAACCTTTAGGCTGCATTCACATCTGGGCGTTTTGAAAGGACAAATCGCACACAGCGAGAATTTCAGATGCCGTTCATTTAAAAAAAAAAAAGGCACCTGAAAATGTGGTGTGGTTTTGCTGCAAGATAAAACGCGCTGCAATCACGGCAAACTGTATTGCGTAAAACTTGTTGCCCAAAAGTAGCTCCTGAACTTTGTTTAGTTGACAAGTTTTTTTTTTCCCCACGATTGCAGCGCGATTTATCGAGCGACAATCGTGGCAGAGCTGCGCAGCATTTTTGGGCGTCAATAAAATAAATGACATCTGACATCCGTGTTGTGCGATTTGTCATTTTACCAGAGCGTTCTGAAATCGCAGGCAGAATCGGGGCGACTCAAAACGCCCAGGTGTGAATGCAGTAGGGCAGAAACAACTAATCGATTAATCGACAACTAATCGATTATGAGATTAATCGATTACTATTTTCATAATCGATTAATCGGCCACTAACATAATGGGGTTAAAAAAATAAAATAAATATAGCCCTTTCTAGTACAAAAAGAGCAAATTGCTACTGTAAATATTACTTACACTGTCCCATAGTAAAAAAATGAACCCCTTACAGTAGCGATTTATTTGCTCTTTTTGTACCAATTTTAGTTGTTTTAAAGTGGTTGTAAACCCTTACAAACCACTTTGACCTACAGGTAAGCCTAGATTAAGGCTTACCTGTAGGTCCAAGCAATATCTCCTAAACCTATATGGTTTAGGAGATATTTGCCCGAAAACGGGCACCGCTGTCTACGGCGCATGCGCCGTAGACAGCGGCGCGCAGGCGCACTGAGCGCGGCAGTTCCAAGAATGGAGCTGCCGCATTTGTCGACTCCCGTGCGCATGCGCGGGAGTGACGTCATCGCGGCTTCGCCGAATGACAGCGGCGGAGCTGCGAGACGCCACCAGCAAGATGGATGCGGCGGACTACAGGGGACAGCGGCGACTTCGCTGGCTCCTGTGTCAGGTAAGTGACACATAATGGGCTACTATGCGATGCGATGCGATGCATAGTAGTCCATTATGCTTTACCTTTGCAGGGGAAAAAAAGAGGAAGTAAACTCATCAGGGTTTACTTCCTCTTTAACCCCATTATGTTACTAAACATTTCAGGCCTGGGTCACAGTTCATTTACATGGTTTTCTATGGGACACCTTCACATCCATGATTTTTTCAGCTGCTGCGTATTTGGAAAAGTCGATTACTTTTTTTTTTTTTTTAACGCAAAACAGTGCTATTTTGTTTTTTTGGTTCAATATACTTCAATGGAGAACCTGCAGAAAAGCAATGTAATAATGGGTTTTTGCAGCGTTTTTTAATCTGCCCAACAACATATTGGCCATAAAATATGTAAAAATGCAAATCACAAAATTACTGTTTTTTTTTTCTTCATTTTTTTTTTTTTTTAAGGTTATTAACTGATTAATCGAAACAATAATCGGCCAACTAATTGATTATGAAAATAATCGTTAGTTGCAGCCCTAGAATGCAGCCTTAATGTTTCAGAGCTCCTGTATCATGATAAAATGTGTATTTGTATAAGAAAGATTTTATATAAAAATAGCCAAAACAACAAACAGGAGCCAATTTACAAATGTACCAATATAAACACCTATTACCACTGAAGGGTTAACAGTCACCTGCATGAGGTCGGCATTTTCGAAGAATCTCCCGAGTGGCATGGGCTGGTTGCTGTCTTCATCAATGAATGGGGTGATGTCCGCACAGATTCCTTTCTTCTCTGGATTTGCCGGGTCTGAGACCACCAAACTGTCCCTGCTGTCATCTGACAATCGGCAGTAGGAAGCGTAATCGTTCCCATTGGACATTTGGCGACTGGTGAGGCGGGCACTGACTTTCACCTTCGGGCACCTTCTGCTCCTGGGACGGTCGTTGGCTGTAGGCCGACTCTTGGCTCCTGCAGCTTTTTTGCCGGCTAGCCCCCGGTTCTGGTCACTTGTGCTGTTCTTGGAACGAGACCCATTGTTGTCCATCTGGGACGATAAAAGTACACTTCACAGCGCTAATAAAAACGTTCCTCTCCATTGTTCTGAAAACAGAATCCCTCAAGCAATCCCTCCAACAGAGTGCCCCATCATTGGTGTCAGTGGGGGGGGGGGGGGGGAATAGTGCCCCATCATTGGTGTCAGTGGGGGGGGGGATAGTGCCCCATCATTGGTGTCAGGGGGGGGGGGAATAGTGCCCCATCATTGGTGTCAGGGGGGGGGATAGTGCCCCATCATTGGTGTCAGTGGGAGGGATAGTGCCCCATCATTGGTGTCAGTGGGAGGGATAGTGCCCCATCATTGGTGTCAGTGGGAGGGATAGTGCCCCATCATTGGTGTCAGTGGGAGGGATAGTGCCCCATCATTGGTGTCAGTGGGAGGGATAGTGCCCTGAAGGTCAGATTAAAGGGAAGTAGAGGGCCGCAGTGTGGACATGACGGTTCTAAAACCTCAACTGCTACAGCCATAATACTCACCGACTAGCAGCTATCAGAACCTCAACTCATCCAATCCAGAGTGCAGCATAGAGAGAAGAAAAAGACGGCCATTGTTGTTTTATGAAGTGTTTATTGTGTTTCCGATGCGTTTTATGTACCTAGCATGTTACTATGACAGTTTTAGGGAGTTAGGTGATCTCTTGGGGTATCTGAGGGAAGCAGCAACAATATAGAAGAGGAGGGTAATAGATATCATTACGCTGAAGTGGGAGGAATCTTTCTAGCACCCAATATCCTCTGTAACACTAAAGTGATGACCTATAGGGGGGGGCTTTTAAAGCGTCCCCTATGGAAAATATTGGGTACTGAAGTTTGTCGCCATTTCAGAGGCGCATTCAGTTTTAAGGTTTGACACGTTGGGTATCCATTTACTCGGTGCAGACTGCATCTTTTATAGTTTACCAAGAAACAGGGTCATTTATTGCATTTCTGTTCTCTAAAATTAGCTTTTAATTTTTTTTTACTGAAATTTTACGTTATTATATTATATATTACGTTTGCAGTAATATTGTGTGACATAAAAAAAACATTATATTTTCCAGGGTGTCTGCTTTCATAAAATGTACAATGTTTTTTTTTTGGGGGGGGGGGGGGGGGGGGTTATGTATTCTTAACAGGCCTAATTTTTTTTTTTAGCATGTGCACTATGTACAATGTTTTTTTTTGGAGGGGGGGGGGGTGTATGTATTCTTAACAGGCCTAAAATTTTTTTAGCATGTGTGCCAAAAAAATAAATAAAAATAAAATTAATACAAAAACGTCTCTGGCTGTGCAAGGGTTAAAGTGTTCACCATGTAAAGATTCTGTATGTACATGGAATGAGACAGGTTCACTTTACATTGGAGACAGACAGACAGGCCCCCCCCCCCCCCCCATATGAAATAACGGCACTCACCGAGCTGCCCTTTGAGGCATTCTTGTCAGACGGACGGCATTCGGCTTCACTGTCGGAGTTGTTCTGCCCCCCGGGGCAATTTTTGGCCTTCTGGCGAGCCGAGCATCGCACCCCCTCTGTGAGCTGAATAGAAACATTTCCAAAAGTTATTCCCAATTCTATGGTGGGATAAATCCGCTAATACATGCCGCCATATTACCGGAGAATCTATGCTAAAAGTACAAAGTGTGGGTCTGTAACATGCCAATATTATACAGCGGGGGGATAAATGATCGTCTCCCCTGCAGATTGTGTAAGTTTTGCCCACTTACAAAGAAATGAAGGGTCTATCATTTTTATCATAGGTGTAATTTATATGATAGAGACAGAATATCAACCAAAAAGCAAGAGAAAAAAAAAAAAAAAACACGATACAAATGTTATAAATGGAGTTGCAGATCAGTGAGTAAAATAAGTATTTGATCCCCAACCAACAATAATTCCGGTGTTCTGCCGTATGGTGTCCGGCCATCAAATAGTGTCCGCCCGTACTGCGCATGAGCAGTACGGAGCAGACGAAGCTTCGGAAAATCTCTGAAGCTGAACGGCGCCTGCGCCGTGAGTGGAGGTGGTAGCCCCACCATCCAAGTGGACATAAGGTTGTGAATATTAGAGGGCCCCCTCGCGGGCGAGCTTAGCTCGCCACGCTTTTGGGCTCGGCCTCGCTGCACTCGGCTCTTTTTTTATTCCTACTCTATGTCCACTTGGATGGTGGGGCTAGAACCTGGACTCACGGCGCAGGCGCCGTTCATCCTCGGCAATTTTCGGAAACTGTGTTGCTGCGCATGCGCAGTACGCAGCGGAACACTATTGGATGGAGGACGTTATATGACAAGACACCGGCTCCCACAGACTGGCTACAGTAGGGTGCTCATGTGGTACACACGGTCGGACTTTTTGACAACAAACATGCAAATTAGCTGTTTTGGAGCAACATCCGACTGTGTGTACGCTCCATCGGACAAACTTTTTCTGTTTCATCGGACTTTTGTTGGCTGTGCGAACGGACAAACTTTTTGACAACAGAAGTCCGATGGAGCAAAGTCCGACGTGTGTGTATGCAAAAGCATCGGACTTTTGTACAAGGTACAAACACGCATGCTCAGAGCCTATGCAAACGATCAGACTACAATACAGAAGTTGACCAAAGGTGGCGCTGGAGTCATTGAACGTCCTCTTTTGAAGTGGCGTCCATACGTTGTGACGTCACCACGTTCGTGTTTGTTGTCAAAAAGTCCGACCGTGTGTATGCAATACAAACTTGTGGATCACGCCCTTTGTACAAAAGTCCACGGGAAAGTTTGTACAAAGTCCGATCGTGTGTATGGGGCTTAAGAAGGTTCTCCTAACGACAACTCATGTGTATAAAAGACACCTGTCCACAGAATCTCTTTCTTACATTCAAACCCTCACCATCATGGGGAAGACCAAAGATCTGTCAGAGGATGCCAAGGACATGATTGTAGACCTGCACAAGGCTGGAATGGGCTACAAGACCATCAGCAAGAAGCTTGGGGAGAAGGAGACAACTGTTGGAGCAATTTGTCACAAGTGGAAGAAATACAAAATAACCACCAATCACCCTCGGTCTGGAGCTCCATGCAAGATTTCTCCTCATGGGGTGAGGATGGTCATGAGAAAAGTGAGGGATCAATCCAGAACTGCACGGGAGGAGCTTGTGAAGGATCTCAAGGCAGTTGGGACCACAGTCCCCAAACAAACCATTGGTAACACAATACACCGCCATGGACTGAAATCCTGCAGCACCCGCAAGATCCTCCTCCTCAGGAAGACACATGTACAGGAACTCTGAAGTTTTCCAATGAACATCTAAATGATCCGGAGAAGGATTGGGAGAAAGTGTTGTGTTCAGATGAGACCAAAATGTAGCTCTTTGGCATTCACTAGATTCGCCGTGTTTGAAGAAGAATAAAGCTGACTACGATCCTAAGAACACCATCCCTACAAGTCACACATGGAGGTGGAAACATGACGCTTTGGGGCTGTTTCTCTGCTAAAGGTACAAGCCAAATTTGCCATATTGAGGGCCCAATGGACGGGGCCATGTATTGTAGGATCTTGGATGAGAAACTTCTTCCCTCAGCCAGAACACTGAAGATGGGTTGTGGATGGGTCTTCCAACATGACAATGACCCAAAACACACCACCAAGGCAACAAAGGAGTGGCTCAAGAAGAAGCACATTAAGGTCATGGATTGGCCTAGCCAGTCTCCAGACCTTAAACCTATCGAAAATTCATGGAGGGATCTGAAACTTAAGAGTTGCCAAGAAACCTTCAGGATTTAGAGAAGATCTGTAGAGAAGAGGACCAAAATCCCTCCTGAGATGTGTGCAAAACCTGGTCACCAACTACAAGAGACTTCTGACCTCTGATCGCCAACAAGGGTTTCTCCACCAACTACTAAGTCCTGTTTTGCTTGGGGATCAAATACTTAATTTTACTCACTGAACTGCAACTCCATTTATAACATTTCTATTGTGTGTTTTTTTATGGATTTTTGGTTGATATTTTGTCTCTATCATATAAAATACACCTATGATAAAAATGATAGACCCTTCATTTCTTTGTAAGTGGGCAAACTTTACACAATCTGCAGGGAGACGATCATTTTCCCCTCTGCATATCCGAGCGGAGAGAACCAAAGACACATCTAGAGCCGGATTGCCCACTACTGCATCAGATAGCGGTCACAAAGAACAAAAAGTTGTCGAAAAAAAAAAATCTGCATAAAGCAAGTCGCTAAATACAAGAACTGTGGCCAGTGTAAGCAGAAAACGTCCTGGTGTCAGTGGGAATAAGCAATGCCCAGTCTCTGGTATTGTGGTGGGGAAGGATAGTGGCCCATCACCGATGTCAGTGGAAGGAATATTACCCCATCATTGGTACCAGAGGCAGAAAATTCTCCTCCAATGTTGGCGTCAAGATGAATAGTGCCCCAAGGGCTAGATAAAGTCAAGCAAAGTGCCACATCCGCCCTGGGGCCGCAGTTTGGAGACCGCTGCTCTAGATGACTGGGTCAAAGCATCACCAAAAATGCAGCTCTTGCACGTTCCTGGTTCTGCAGTGGTCAGAATCGAACAGTAGTGGTCCAAGGAAGGCTCATTGATGGAGGTGGGGGGGGGGAGGGAAGGCTCATTGATGGAGGTGGGGGGGGGGAGAGGGAAGGCTCATTGATGGAGGTGGGGTGGGAAGGGAAGGCTCATTGATGGAGGTGGGGGAAGGGAAGGCTCATTGATGGAGATTAGGGGGGCTCATTGATGGAGATTAGGGGGGCTCATTGACGGACGTGGAGCTCATTGATGGAGGTGAGGGGAGGGAAGGCTCATTGATGGGGGTGGGGGGGGGAAGTCTCATTGATGGGGGTGGGGGGGGGAGGCTCATTGACGGACGTGGAGCTCATTGATGGAGGTGGGGAAGGCAGGCTCATTTATGGAGGTTGGGAGAGGGGAGGCCCATTGATATGGAGGTAGGGGGAGGGAAGGCCCATTGATATGGAGGTGGGGGGGAGGGAAGGCTCATTGATGGAGGTGGGGGGGGGAAGGCTCATTGATGGAGGTGGGGGGGGGGGAGGCTCATTGATGGCGGTGGGGGGGGGGGGGGAAGGCTCATTGATGGAGATTAGGAGGACTCATTAATAGACATGGAGCTCATTGATGGAGGTGGGGGGCTCATTTATGGAGGTTGGGGGGAGGGGAGGCCCGTTGATATGGAGGTGGGGGGGAGGGAAGGCTCATTGATGGAGGTGGGGGGGGAGGGAAGGCTCATTGATGGAGATGGGGGGAAGGCTCATTGATGGAGGTGGGGGGGGGAAGGCTAATTGATGGAGATTAGGAGGGCTCATTAATAGACGTGGAGCTCATTGATGGAGGTGGGGGGCTCATTTATGGAGGTTGGGGGGAGGGAAGGCCCGTTGATATGGAGGTGGGGGGAGGGAAGGATCGTTGATATGGAGGTGGGGGGAGGGAAGGACCGTTGACGGAGGTGGGGGGAGGAAAGGCTCGTTGACGGAGGTGGGGGGGAGGAAAGGCTCGTTGACGGAGGTGGGGGGGGGGGAGGAAAGGCTCGTTGACGGAGGTGGGGGGGGGGGAGGAAAGGCTCGTTGACGGAGGTGGGGGGGGGGAGGAAAGGCTCGTTGACGGAGGTGGGGGGGGGGGGGGGGAAAGGCTCGTTGACGGAGGTGGGGGGAGGAAAGGCTCGTTGACGGAGGTGGGGGGGGAGGAAAGGCTCGTTGACGGAGGTGGGGGGGGGGGAAAGGCTCGTTGACGGAGGTGGGGGGGGAGGAAAGGCTCGTTGACGGAGGTGGGGGAAGAAAGGCTTGTTGACGGAGGTTAGGGGCTCTACTGATGGAGATTAGGAGGGCTCATTAATAGGTGGGGGGCTCATTTATGGAGGTTGGGGGGAGGGAGGGCCCGTTGATATGGAGGTGGGGGGGAGGAAAGGCTCGTTGACGGAGGTGGGGGGGAGGAAAGGCTCGTTGACGGAGGTGGGGGGGGAGGTGGAAAGGCTCGTTGACGGAGGTGGGGAGGAAAGGCTCGTTGACGGAGGTGGGGAGGAAAGGCTCGTTGACGGAGGGGGGGAGGAAAGGCTCGTTGACGGAGGGGGGGAGGAAAGGCTCGTTGACGGAGGTGGGGGGGGAGGAAAGGCTCGTTGACGGAGGTGGGGGGGGAGGAAAGGCTCGTTGACGGAGGTGGGGGGGGAGGAAAGGCTCGTTGACGGAGGTGGGGGGGGAGGAAAGGCTCGTTGACGGAGGTGGGGGGGGAGGAAAGGCTCGTTGACGGAGGTGGGGGGGGAGGAAAGGCTCGTTGACGGAGGTGGGGGGGGAGGAAAGGCTCGTTGACGGAGGTGGGGGGGGGGAGGAAAGGCTCGTTGACGGAGGTGGGGGGGGGAGGAAAGACTCGTTGACGGAGGTGGGGGGGGGAGGAAAGACTCGTTGACGGAGGTGGGGGGGGGGGGAAAGGCTCGTTGACGGAGGTGGGGGGGGGGGGAGGAAAGGCTCGTTGACGGAGGTGGGGGAGGAAAGGCTCGTTGACGGAGGTGGGGGAGGAAAGGCTCGTTGACGGAGGTGGGGGAGGAAAGGCTCGTTGACGGAGGTGGGGGAGGAAAGGCTCGTTGACGGAGGTTAGGGGCTCTACTGATGGAGATTAGGAGGGCTCATTAATAGACGTGGAGCTAATTGATGGAGGTGGGGGGCTCATTTATGGAGGTTGGGGGGGAGGGAAGGCCCGTTGATATGGAGGTGGGGGGGAGGAAAGGCTCGTTGACGGAGGTGGGGGGGGAGGAGGAAAGGCTGGTTGACGGAGGTGGGGGGGAGGAGGAAAGGCTCGTTGACGGAGGTGGGGAGGAGGAAAGGCTCGTTGACGGAGGTGGGGAGGAGGAAAGGCTCGTTGACGGAGGTGGGGGGGGAGGAGGAAAGGCTCGTTGACGGAGGTGGGGGGGGAGGAGGAAAGGCTCGTTGACGGAGGTGGGGGGGGAGGAGGAAAGGCTCGTTGACGGAGGTGGGGGGGGGAGGAGGAAAGGCTCGTTGACGGAGGTGGGGGGGGGAGGAGGAAAGGCTCGTTGACGGAGGTGGGGGGGGGGAGGAGGAAAGGCTCGTTGACGGAGGTGGGGGGGGGAGGAGGAAAGGCTCGTTGACGGAGGTGGGGGGGGGGAGGAGGAAAGGCTCGTTGACGGAGGTGGGGGGGGGGGGGGGAGGAGGAAAGGCTCGTTGACGGAGGTGGGGGGGGAGGAGGAAAGGCTCGTTGATGGAGGTGGGGGGGGAGGAGGAAAGGCTCGTTGACGGAGGTGGGGGGGAGGAGGGAAAGGCTCGTTGACGGAGGTGGGGGGGAAGGAGGAAAGGCTCGTTGACGGAGGTGGGGGGGGAAGGAGGAAAGGCTCGTTGACGGAGGTGGGGGGGGGAGGAGGAAAGGCTCATTGACGGAGGTGGGGGGGGAGGAGGAAAGGCTCATTGACGGAGGTGGGGGGGAGGAGGAAAGGCTCATTGACGGAGGTGGGGGGGGGGGGGGGGAGGAGGAAAGGCTCGTTGACGGAGGTGGGGGGGAGGAGGAAAGGCTCGTTGACGGAGGTGGGGGGGGAGGAGGAAAGGCTCGTTGATGGAGGTGGGGGGGGAGGAGGAAAGGCTCGTTGACGGAGGTGGGGGGGGGGGGAGGAGGAAAGGCTCGTTGACGGAGGTGGGGGGGGGGGAGGAGGAAAGGCTCATTGACGGAGGTGGGGGGGAGGAGGAAAGGCTCGTTGACGGAGGTGGGGGGGGGGGGGGGAGGAGGAAAGGCTCGTTGACGGAGGTGGGGGGGGGGGGAGGAGGAAAGGCTTGTTGACGGAGGGAGGGAAGGCTCATTGGTGGAGGTGGGGAGGGAAGGGCTCATCCCTG